>NC_134265.1:347317133-347419633 GCF_031893055.1 Leptodactylus fuscus
TAGATAGGAGATAGATAGATAGATAGATAGATAGATAGATAGATAGATAGATAGATAGGAGATAGATAGATAGGAGATAGATAGATAGATAGATAGGAGATAGATAGATAGATAGATAGATAGATAGATAGATAGATAGATAGGAGATAGATAGATAGATAGATAGATAGATAGATGATAGATAGATAGATAGATAGATAGATAGATAGATAGATAGGAGATAGATAGATAGATAGATAGATAGATAGATAGGAGATAGATAGATAGATAGATAGATAGATAGATGATAGATAGATAGATAGATAGATAGGAGATAGATAGATAGATAGATAGATAGATAGATAGGAGATAGATAGAAGATAGGTAGATAGATAGATAGATAGATAGATAGGAGATAGATAGATAGATAGATAGATAGATAGGTAGATAGGAGATAGATAGAAGATAGGTAGATAGATAGATAAATAGGAGATAGATAGATAGATAGATAGATAGATAGATAGATAGATAGATAGATAGGAGATAGATAGATAGATAGATAGATAGGAGATAGATAGATAGGAGATAGATAGATAGATAGATAGATAGATAGATAGATAGATAGGAGATAGATAGATAGGAGATAGATAGATAGATAGATAGATAGATAGATAGACAGGAGATAGATAGAAGATAGGTAGATAGGTAGATAGATAAATAGGAGATAGATAGATAGATAGATAGATAGATAGATAGATAGATAGATAGATGAGATAGATAGATAGATAGATAGATAGATAGATAGATAGATAGATAGATAGATAGATAGGCGATAGATAGATAGATAGATAGATAGATAGGAGATAGATAGATAGATAGATAGATGATAGATAGATAGATAGATAGATAGATAGATAGATAGATAGATAGATAGGAGATAGATAGATAGGAGATAGATAGATAGATAGATAGATAGATAGGAGATAGATAGATAGATAGATAGATAGATAGATAGATAGATAGATAGGATGTTCAGAAAAAAATATGTCTTTACAGACCTTAGTAATACCACTATTCTAAGCAATAAATTGGGAAGGGGGCCCAAAATTTTCCCATAACCTTTACACATCATTTTTCTTTAATATAACCCTTTAATGTCTAATGTATTATATGTAGGTCATTAGTAGGATGTAATTACCATACAATGCCAGTCATGGTGATCGCACAGGTACAGCAATGGCAATCTGTCTGCTATTAATAGCCACATTCTTGCAATAATGCCCAGAACTGGAGATAGGGAATACCCTGGCCGGAGTGCCCAGAAGATCCGGACAGGAGGATAGGTAAGTATAATGTGGTGGGGTGTGGGTTAGTATTGGTGACGTTCCATTTCCAGAAATGGGTCGTCACCAGAAAATCGGAACATGTGCCTGCTGCAGTCACATACCTGGGGCTTAAATCAGTTTATCACAGACAACCCCTTTAACCCGGCACAACCCCTTTAAGGCTAATATCAACCTTGCCCTTAAGACATTAATTGAATTAAACTTAGTTCATGACATTTCTTCTATACTATTTTAAAACATCCTATAACATTTAGGAGAAGGAATCTTTAGAATTGAGTTGAATTCTAGAAACATTGTAGCTATGGCTGATAGCTGATACATAGAATCGCTGTATAACGTGTCAGGTTTAGTATGTAACGTGAACTTTTCCTTTTATGCCACAATGTACACAAGTGAAGACGCTGCAGCTGTCAGTGAGGAGGTGGAAGGAGTCCTATCGCTGCAGCCTTATTTATCTCAGCACAGTCAGAAAATATGTGAACCCTCCTTTTCCCTGTTATTTCTCATCTCTCGCCTCCACACTCGCTCTCCCGGAGGATTCTACGCCTGATTTTGCATCACTTTTCCTGGCACATAGTTCGTGTTCGAGGACCACTTTGCCTACAGCTGCCAACTGTCACTGTTTCATGCCACTCACCCGGGTCCCTTGGGTCAATGCCCCCGATCCCTCAAGCATATCTTTCCTGCAGCACGCTACTACTGATGAGTTGTCTCGACTTCTCCCTAGATAATTGCCTTGACTTTTCATAGAAAAATGGAAACTATGGAGAAGTTATTTCTTCATATTGTGGATAATTCTATTATCTGTGACTTAACTGCAGATTAGATTGTTACCTGTGGAGTGGTGGAGAGACGCCATTACATGCCAGTCACTGCAAAAGACTCCTCTTCATCCTAGTTCACACTGTAGTCACTGCAGAACTTCACATTTCTTAACAACAGGGCTGCCCCCTTCTTCCTATACAATGCTTATAGGACTTTCTGACATCACCCCCCCCCCCCCCAAGTAGTCACAGTTAGAGATGAGCGAACAGTGTTCTATCGAACTCATGTTCGATCGGATATTAGGCTGTTCGGCATGTTCGAATCGAATCGAACACCGCGTGGTAAAGTGCGCCATTACTCGATTCCCCTCCCACCTTCCCTGGTGCCTTTTTTGCTCCAATAACAGCGCAGGGTAGGTGGGACAGGAACTACGACAGCGCCGCCCAGGTTCGCGTCATTCTGAGCTTGCAATTCACCGGGGACGGAGGTTTCCGTCCAGTTAGCTAGGGCTTAGATTCTGGGTAGGCAGGGACAGGCTAGGATAGGAAGGAGAAGACAACCAACAGCTCTTATAAGAGCTAAATTCCAGGGAGAAGCTTGTCAGTGTAACGTGGCACTGACGGGCTCAATCGCCGCAACCCAGCTTTCCCAGGATCCTGAATGGAACACACTGACAGTGTATTCCCGTATACCCCATATATACACCCCAAATCCCCGTTCCAACGGTGTACCCCCCCCACCTTCACCTCAGAAATACCCTGCAAGTCCCCTAGCAATAGAATTGGGGCTATATACACCCACAATTTTTGCTACTGCTATACAGTGCCATTGTCTGACTGGGAATTCAAAGAATATATTGGGGTGACGTGCACCCACAATTTTTGCTACTGCTATACAGTGCCATTGTCTCACTGGGAATTCAAAGAATATATTGGGGTTATGTGCACCCACTATTTTTAATACTGGTATACAGTGCCATTGTCTGACTGGGAATTCAAAGAATATATGGGGGTTACGTGCACCCACAATTTTTGCTACTGCTATACAGTGCCATTGTCTGACTGGGAATTCAAAGAATATATTGGGGTTATGTGCACCCACTATTTTTACTACTGGTATACAGTGCCATTGTCTGACTGGGAATTCAAAGAATATATTGGGGTTACGTGCACCCACAATTTTTACTACTGGTATATAGTGCCATTGTCTGACTGGGAATTCAAAGAATATATTGGGGTTACGTGCACCCACAATTTTTGCTACTGCTATACAGTGCCATTGTCTGACTGGGAATTCAAAGAATATATTGGGAATACAAATACCCTCATTTCTTGCTACTGCCATATAGTGCCAGTTTCTGACTGGTAATTCAAAGAATATATTGGGGTTACGTGCACCCACAATTTTTACTACTGGTATACAGTGCCATTGTCTGACTGGGAATTCAAAGAATATATGGGGGTTACGTGCACCCACAATTTTTGCTACTGGTATATAGTGCCATTGTCTGACTGGGAATTCAAAGAATATATTGGGGTTACGTGCACCCACAATTTTTACTACTGGTATACAGTGCCATTGTCTGACTGGGAATTCAAAGAATATATGGGGGTTACGTGCACCCACAATTTTTACTACTGGTATACAGTGCCATTGTCTGACTGGGAATTCAAAGAATATATGGGGGTTACGTGCACCCACAATTTTTGCTACTGGTATATAGTGCCATTGTCTGACTGGGAATTCAAAGAATATATGGGGGTTATGTGCACCCACAATTTTTACTACTGGTATATAGTGCCATTGTCTGACTGGGAATTCAAAGAATATATGGGGGTCACGTGCACCCACAATTTTTGCTACTGCTATACAGTTCCATTGTCTCACTGGGAATTCAAAGAATATATGGGGGTTATGTGCACCCACAATTTTTACTACTGGTATATAGTGCCATTGTCTGACTGGGAATTCAAAGAATATATGGGGGTTACGTGCACCCACAATTTTTGCTACTGCTATACAGTGCCATTGTCTGACTGGGAATTCAAAGAATATATGGGGGTTATGTGCACCCACAATTTTTACTACTGGTATACAGTGCCATTGTCTGACTGGGAATTCAAAGAATATATGGGGGTTACGTGCACCCACAATTTTTGCTACTGCTATACAGTGCCATTGTCTCACTGGGAATTCAAAGAATATATTGGGGTTATGTGCACCCACAATTTTTACTACTGGTATATAGTGCCATTGTCTGACTGGGAATTCAAAGAATATATGGGGGTTATGTGCACCCACAATTTTTAATACTGGTATACAGTTCCATTGTTTCACTGGGAATTCAAAGAATATATGGGGGTTATGTGCACCCACAATTTTTACTACTGGTATATAGTGCCATTGTCTGACTGGGAATTCAAAGAATATATGGGGGTTATGTGCACCCACAATTTTTAATACTGGTATACAGTGCCATTGTCTGACTGGGAATTCAAAGAATATATTGGGGTTATGTGCACCCACAATTTTTACTACTGGTATACAGTGCCATTGTCTGACTGGGAGTTCAAAGAATATATGGGGGTTATGTGCACCCACAATTTTTGCTACTGCTATACAGTTCTATTGTCTCACTGGGAATTCAAAGAATATATGGGGGTTATGTGCACCCACAATTTTTACTACTGGTATATAGTGCCATTGTCTGACTGGGAATTCAAAGAATATATGGGGGTTATGTGCACCCACAATTTTTAATACTGGTATACAGTGCCATTGTCTGACTGGGAATTCAAAGAATATATTGGGGTTATGTGCACCCACAATTTTTACTACTGGTATACAGTGCCATTGTCTGACTGGGAATTCAAAGAATATATTGGGGTTATGTGCACCCACTATTTTTACTACTGGTATACAGTGCCATTGTCTGACTGGGAATTCAAAGAATATATGGGGGTTACGTGCACCCACAATTTTTGCTACTGGTATACAGTGCCATTGTCTCACTGGGAATTCCACAAATAATTTGGGGATTCATTCACCCTACATCTCAGGCTCTTGCCATATTCACCCAGGTTGTCAGTGCTGCACCAGCTCGTTCCCAGACAGCTCGGCCCGAAAAACACGTTACCTATATAGAGGATTTGGACAATGAAGACAACATGTTCTAAATCTAATGTCTGCACCTTCTCCAGAATTAAAATAAAGGCAGCGTTTAACTTTCAAATAGCACTGCACAAAGGAAGAGCTTATCAGCTTGTCTCATGACATGCTACTGAAAAGTTTCATTTGTGTATCTTAATGTAAATATAGTTGTATAAGCTTTTTGGGTTTTAGGCACTGCCAAGTTATTTATTACCACCCGCTCCCTTATAATGATGATGACGCCAAAGTCACTGTGGGTGTTCAGAGCTCACAGCTTTGGGTGACATTTGTCTTGCTCTCTGTCGGTACCAGCTGTCTTTTTGGATACCGTAAAGTTATGTTGACTTTATTAACAGCTATAGAAGCTTTAGCCAGGTTGTGACGGTGTGTAACCCTAACAACACTAAGTGGGATACACATTAATAGTCAGTCTATGTACGCTAAACGTATCACTGAAGTAATTTTTTTTTCCCTCTCCCCTAATATAAGAAAGGAACAGACATTAGACCTAGACCGGGGTTCGAGGCTTGAAAAAATCCAGTATTATTTGTTCTTCATGATGTGAAATATGTGTTGAAAAGCAACCCAAGATGAAGTCAGCCATGTGTGCCAGTGTGTTACTTGGCATGCCTTTGCTGGCCCCAACTGTAAGGGTCACTCTCCATTTCCTCCATTTTCCACTCCCCTTCACACCATTTGTGGTGAAGCAATGGGATGCACTGAAGTGCACCCTCTAGCCTCGTGTGGGATAGGGACATCAGATGCCACTCCAACCCCCTCGTCTTCCTCCGCCAGCCAACGGTGCGAAGATGAGAGGAGTGTGCTCTGAATGTTTTCTGCCTAGCAGAGGCTAGTTCTCACTTACGAAAATGGCCCCACTTTGACCTGTATATCAGGCACAATGGTGTAGGTTTCAAAGAAACATGGCACCAACAAGTTGGAAAACGTGGGCCATGCGTGGACCGTGTTTGAGTCTGGCAAGCTCCAGATCTGCTACCAGGTTCCAGCCATTATCACAGGCGCAAAAATGCCAGGCCCCAGGTGTAGCAGGGAAAAAAAAATGCCATCTCAGCCAGGATGGCATCCCTGACCTCGGAGGTACTGTGCTGTCTGTCCCCCAAGCTGATCAGTTTCAGCACGGCCTGCTGACATCTCCCCATGCCAGTGTTACAGTGTTTTCCGCTAGTAGCTGGGGTGGAGGTTGCAGCTTCGTAGGGTTTCAGTCTACTCCTGCCATGAATTTTGGCCTGGGAGAGGAGATAGGCCACCCCAGTTTGCACCCGGGGAACAGACTCCACCACATTCACCCTGCCTGTCATTAAAGATAAGCACTGCAGCATCCCTGACCACAGGCGCTTGTCCATGTGTCGGTGGTCAAGTGGACCTTGCAGCAAAGCGCAGAGCTCTGGGCCCGACTGATGTTATGGGACACATGCAGGCGCAAGGCAGAGACAGCACACCAAGAGAAGTAGTAACGGCTAGGCCCAGCATAGGGAGGTGCCCCAGCTGCCATCTGCTGACGGAAGGCCTGGGTCTCCAGAAGCATAAACAAACACCAACATCTCCAGGGCCAGCAGTTTATCGATGAGGCTGTTACAGGCTTGGGCATGGGGGTGGGTTGTATTGTACTTCTGCCTGCAATGAATAGCTTGGGAAATGTGGAGTGGCTGGGAAGAGGCGCATGATGGTGCAGGCCAAAAGGGCGCATGAGGGTGAACTCCCCAATGTGTCAGAGATAGGTGTGTAGGTGTCCTTGCATCATATACTTGCACCATATTTGGCTTTGGAAGTTAATTTTGTGCCAAAAAGTGGTTAAGACAGCGATCCCTCAGCTACTCCCGTTACACTGTCTATTGAAGTTACCATCTGTGGAAGTGGACCACCATTTCTAAGATCCCAAAGGAAGCAGGCAAGAGATGTGCAGTTCAGAAAAAAAGATGAGAAAATAAGTTTAGGCTGTAGAGCACAGAGGGATCGGAGAGGACAGAGCTGGTGTCGGCCAGGTATTCCCACAACATGCGCCTATACTTGTCCCTCCTGGTGACACTAGGCCCCTGAGTGGCAGTAATTTGTCCAGGGGGGCCATTAACGTGTTCCAGACCTAGGAATAAGTTTTCCAACAGGGTAGAGTTTTGCATGCCTTTGCTTCTACCCACTGTTTTTGCTACTTAGCTTCCCTCCACATCTACTCTGCTTTCACCCCTAAACATCACCCCAGTTTATGCCTTTGCTTCTACCCAGGTTTTTTGTTGATTTAGCTTCCCTCTACATCTACACTGCTTTAGCCCCTAGACATCACCCCTGTCCATGTGGGGTCGGTGGCCTCGTCATCCACCAACTCCTCTTCCAATTGCGCACTGCCCCCTTACTGCAAACCGCACATGACCACAGCTTGCCTTGATGGCAACTGTGTCTCATGATCCCCACTTAGGTCCAGACAAGTCGGTGGCGGGTCCAAAACCCCAAAATTGGAAGGAAATGGCAGATGCTGCAGTATTTCTAACACCTGTTCCTGGTGCTCGGGCCTGGTCTGTGTTGTACCCTGCACCCTGCTTAACGCATCTGCCATATCCGAAGTTGTGCTGAGCGCATGCTAATGTTTCGTGTCCAGTGCAATGGATGGGATGGGATTTCACATAAGTCTGCCACCCATGGCCACTCATGGTTGAGCAACTGAGGGAGTTGACTTTGACGAACCCGAGGGTTTTGGAGTTGGAACTACATCAAAGGTCTGTGCTGCTCACACACTCTGCTCAACACATGATATGTTTAGTGCCAGCAGTGTGGAGACGTCGCACAACAGCCGTTGTTCCAGCAGGTACAGGCGTTGTAGGAGTGCATAGAGGCTAGCAGCGGCAACTATACACTTTAAAAACTATCCGCACAAGCGCCACACTTTCACCAGTAGCTCAGGAACATTGGGGTACCTTTTTCAAAAGATTAGCAGCAATGAGTTAAAAACGTGGCCCAGGCATGGAATATGTTACAGGCTGCCAAGCTACAGAGCCAATCCCAGGTTACGGCCATTATCACACATGACAACATGCCTGGGCCCAGGTGCAGTGGCAAAAACCACATTGCCGTCTCATCGAGGATGGCATGACTCACTTTGTAGGCAGTGTGCTGTCTGGCCCCCAAGCTGATGAGCTTCAGCACGGCCCGCTGACGTCTCCCCACACCAGTGTTGCAGCGTTTCCAGCTCGTAGCTGGGGTCAATTTAACAGCGGAGGAGGGTGGTGTTTCAGCCCTCCTCCCAGGAATGTTGTGTGGGGAGACAAGTCAGGCCACCACATTTTGCGACCCGGTCCACGCCTCAACTACATTCAACCACTGTGCCCAAATTGAAAGGTAGCGTCCCTGTCCGCATGCACTTGTCCATTCGTAACTGGTCACATGGAACTTTAGGGCTAAGCGCTGAATTTAGGGACCGCCTCATGTTTGGGGGAAAGTGCTGGTGTGGACGGCACAGTGCGGTGGCGCAGTAGACACTCTGCCCAAAAAGGGCAGAGTGTCCCCCAGCCGGGATTCCAACATCTCCTGGGCCAGATTTCTTGAGATGAGGCCGTTGAAGCCTTGGGCATGTGGGTGGGTTGCGCTGTACTTTAGCATGAAATGAAAGGCTTGGGAGATGGGGAGTTGCTGGGAAGAGGCGCATGATGGCGCGGGCAAAAGGAGAAATGGCAGGAAAAGGTGAGGATAAGGGTGAACTCCCCAAAGTGTCAGAGGCAGATGTGGAGGTGTCCTGGCTCCTGGTCTGGACTGCAGCGCCAGCCCTGTCAACAGTGGAAGAGGCAGTGGCCGCCAGGCCAAACGACGATTATCCTGCGCTTGCTCTCACCCACTGAGCCCAGGGCTTGCCTTCCAAATGATGGCACCCGCAAGAGGTGGTGAGATTCCTCTCCGCAGATCTCCAAACCATCTTGGACTTGCAAATTGCACTAAATTTGTCATGTAACTGACATGTATATGATGAGTCTATCCATTGTCTGTTCATTTTGGTGAAAGTCAGCCTGTCAGCTGACAGACAGCTGTGCTTGTCAGTGATGATGTCACCGGCTGCTTGTACCCCCAGTTTTTGCTGCTTAGCTTGCCTCCACATCCACACTGCTTTTGCCCCTACACATCACCCCTATCCATGCCTGTGCCTCTAGCCATAAGTCTGCCACCCATGGAAACTCATGGTGCAGAAAGTGAGGGAGCTGACTCTGAGGAACCCTTGGGTTTTGTAGCTGGTACTCCATCAAAGGTCTCTGCTGCTCACACACCCTGCTGAACATACGGTATCTAGGGTTAGAGCGTGTGGTGACCTCGCACAACAGTAGGTGCTTCAGGCAGATGTAGGCCTTGCTGGAGTGTATTGCGGCTAGCTCCAGGTACTGTAGACTTGGGAAAGTGGGTGTCCAAGTGCCGCACTTTCACCCTTAGCTCAGCTAATTTGGGGTATGTTTTTAAAAATCATTGCACCACTACATTGAACATGTGGGCCAGGCATGGAACGTGTTGGAGGCTGGCAAGCTCCAGAGCCCTCCAACAAGCTAAAAAACCTGGCCCCAGGGGCAGCGGGGATAAACAAATTGCCATCTCATCCAGGATGGCATCCCTGACCTCAGAGGCAGTGTGCTGTCCGTCTCCCAAGCTGATGAGCTTCAGCCCAGCCTGCTGACGTCTCCCCACACCAGTGTTGCAGCGTTTTCAGCTCGTAGCTGGGGTCAATCTAACAGCGGAGGAGGAGGAGGGTGGTGTTTCAGCCCTCCTCCCAGGAATGTTTTGTGGGGAAACAAGTCAGGAAAATTCTTGAAACGGGAGAGTTTTGCATCTTTGCCCTTGCTGCCTATGGACATCCCTTTGCCTCTAGCCACCATTTTCCCTGCTTTGCTTGCCTCCACATCCACACTGCTTTTGCCCCTAGACATCACCCCAGTCCATGCCTTAGCTTGTACCCCCAGTTTTTCCTGCTTAGCTTGCCTCCACATCCACACTGCTTTTGCCCCTAGACATCACCCCAGTCCATGCCTTAGCTTGTACCCCCAGTTTTTCCTGCTTAGCTTGCCTCCACATCCACACTGCTTTTGCCCCTAGACATCATCCCTATCCATGCCTCTTCCCCTAGCCATAACTCTGCCACCCCTGGAAACTCATGGTGCAGAAACTTTGGTTGCTGACTTTGAGGAACCCTTGGGTTTTGTAGATGGAACTCCATCAAAGGTCTGTGCAGCTCACACACCCTGCTCAAGATATGGTATTGTAGGGTTTCAGCGTGTGTGAATGACGGACAACAGCCTGTGTTTGGACAGATGTAGGCCTTGCTAGAGTGTTTTTAGGCTAGCAGCGACTCCTGTGCACTTGCAAAAGTGGGCGCACAAGCGCCGCATTTTCAACAGTAGCTTCGGTACATTTGGGTATGTTTTTAAAAAACTTTGCACCACTAGGTTAGACGTGGGCCAAACATGGAACGTGTTGGAGGCTGGCAAGCTCCAGAGCCGCTACCAGGTTCCAGCCATTATCACAGGCGTAAAAATGCCAGGCCCCAGGTGTAGCAGGGAAAAAAAAATGCCATCTCAGCCAGGATGGCATCCCTGACCTCGGAGGCACTGTGCTGTCTGTCCCCCAAGCTGATGAGCTTCAGCACCGCCTGCTGACGTCTCCCCACACCAGTGTTTTAGCGTTTGCCGCTAGTAGCTGTGGTGGAGGTTGCAGCGTCGTAGGGTTTCAGTCTACTCCTGCCATGAATTTTGGCCTGGGAGAGGAGATAGGCCACCCCAGTTTGCACCCGGGGAACAGACTCCACCACATTCACCCTGCCTGTCATTAAAGATAAGCACTGCAGCATCCCTGACCACAGGCGCTTGTCCAAGTGTCGGTGGTCAAGTGGACCTTGCAGCAAAGCGCGGAACTAAGGGCCCACCTGATGTTGAGTGACACGTGCTGGTGCAAGGCGGGGACGCCACACCGGGAGAAGTTGAGACGGCTAGGGACGGCATAGTGAGGTGCCACAGTTGCCATCAGGTCCGGGAAGGCGGGAGTTTCAACAAGCCGGAACGCCAACCTCTCCTGGGCCAGCAGTTTAGCGATGTTGGCGTTCTAGGCTTGCGTGGGTGGGTGGTTAGCGGTGTATTTCTGCCGGCGCTCCAATGTCTGAGAGATGGTGGGTTGTTGTAAAGAAGCGCCTGATGGTGCCTTTGATGGTGCAGGAGAAGGAGATAAGACAGAAACAGGGGAGGATGAGGGAGAAGTCAACAAAGTGGCGGAGGCAGATGAAGTGATGTCTTGGCTCGTCCTCTGGAGTGCATCGCCAGCACTGTGAGCAGAGGCAGTGGCATGAACGGCGGGCGACGTTTGTCCTGCCGTTGCTGCCTGCCACTGATTCCATTGCTTGGATTCCAAATGACGGTGCATTGAAGTGGTGGACAGGTTGCTCTTCTCAGGGCCCCTACTCGATTTCGAGAGGCAAATTGTGTAGACGACACTATATCTGTCCTCGGCGCATTCCTTGAAAAAACTCTACACCTTCAAGAAACGTGCCCTCGATGGGGGAGTTTTTCTGGGCTGGGTACAAAAGGGAACATCTTCGGACATTCCGGGTCTGGCCTGGCTTCGGCAAAGCAGCTGACCTCTGCCTCTGGACATGTCTCTGCCTCTAGCTACCCTTTTTGGTGCTGCACCTGCCTCAACATCCACACTACTTTCCCAGCTTGACATCTGCCTTGTCCAGGTGGGGTCGGTGTCCTCGTCGTCCACCACCTCCTCTTCCAACTCCTGTCTCGCCTCCTCCTCCTGCACAATGCGCATGTCAACTGGCTGCCCTGACAGCAACTGCGTCTCATCGTCGTCGATGAGGGTGGGTTGCTGGTCATCCGCCACCAAATCGACCGGAGATGGAATGGAGGAGACTCTAGTGTTTGAGCATCTGGACACAGATACTCGTCTGTTAGGTCCGTGGAATCGCGAAATGGAGGGGCAGGTTGCGGTACAGTCAAAGGAAGGGAGAACAGCTCTGGGGAGCAGGGACAGTTGGGGTTATTGTTCTGGGAAGATTGGGAATTTTGGGTGGAAGGAGGACAAGACTGTTGGGTAAGAGGAGGTAGAGGCTGCCTGGCTGGTGGACAATGTGCTTTAAGCGTTATCCGACAGCCATTGCAAGACCTGTTCCTGGTTCTCGGGCCTACTAATCTTTGTACCATTCAGCCTAGTTAATGTGGAACTTTTGTGCAAAGCGCAGAACTTAGGGCCCGCCTGATGTTAAGGGACACACGCTGGTACAAGGCTCAACTCACCCTAAGTGCCAAAAACACTGCTGGTGCAAGGCTCTACTCATGCCAAGGGCCTCAATCTCTGCTGGTAGCTAAGCTTAAGGTCATGTAACTTTGTTTGGAAGGGCTCATGTTAAGGGCTAGAAAAGTGAATTTTGGAAGGTCTTACCACATATCACACACACACACACACACACACACACACACAAAATGACAGTTAAGGGTGAGGGCTTTTGGAATTCCCATTGCCTATTCCATTTGTGGTTGTCATGGGGAACGTGATTTAAAGGGGTGGTTGTTACTGTTTGTTGAGCTTAAATTGGGGTTTGTGTCCATCCATTTGGGGAGTAAAGAAGGTTTCCAGGTATTTTCCCACTTTGATAGAGGTTTTTTTGAATGTGGAAAGTGTGTAGTTGTTAGGCAGTGATGTTGGGGTAATAGAGGGTCTTTGGTGTGTTAGATGCCCCCAGACATGCTTCCCCTGCTGTCCCAGTGTCATTCCAGAGGTGTTGGCATCATTTCCTGGGGTGTCATAGTGGACTTGGTGACCCTCCAGACACGGATTTGGGTTTCCCCCTTAACGAGTATCTGTTCCCCATAGACTATAATGGGGTTCGAAACCCGTTCGAACACACGAACATTGAGCGGCTGTTCGAATCGAATTTCGAACCTCGAACATTTTAGTGTTCGCTCATCTCTAGTCACAGTCAAAAGCCTCCTATCCTTTTTCATAAAAGTTTAGGAAGCTCCCAATAAAAGGGGATGACCTACTGGACTCCTTGAAAACCAGGCAAGTCTCCCAGTCCTTATATACGTGACTCTGACAAGAAGGCATGGTCACTACATTTACTACCTAAAAGAGAGGGGAAAAAATGTCCGAAAAGGGACATTACACTCCTGTAGGGGTCGGGGCTTCATCCCAAAATTTTCATGGTACTCTAGGCACTGAGGTTGACCGATCTTGAGATTTCAGGATCGATTTAATAATCCAATTTCCAAACATTTTCCAGCCAATCCCAATCACGATCGTGATCATGAAATTTGCTTGATTGCTGATTGGGATCCGATCTGAGATCCAATCTTTTCCAATCCCGATCGCTCAATCCTAGTCAATGCTCCTCTATAGGAAAAGTCACCTTTAGGGTTGAGCCGATCTTGAGATTTCAAAATTCCCGATCGCTCAACCCTAGTCAATGCTTCTCTATGGGAAAAGTCACTTTTAGGGTTGAGCCGATCTTGAGATTTCAAAATTCAATTTCTGATCATTTTCCAGCCGATCCCGATCGTGAAATTTGCTCAAGTGGGATCCAATCTTTTCTGATCTGGATCGCTTAACCCTACTGGGCACACCACTCACCTGGATCTCCCGTTCAAAACTCAGAAGTACACCTTTTAGGGTTGAGCCGATCTTGAGATTTCAAAATTCGATTTTTGATCATTTTCCAGCCGATCACAATCGTGAAATTTGCTCGATCGGGATCCGTTCTTTTCCGATCCGGATCGCTCAACCCTACAGGGCACACCATTCACCTGGATCTCCCATACAAAACTCAGAAGTACGCCTGTCAGTCCTCTCAGCAATAATGCTTAATGTCCTCCTTCCTATAAACTGAAGACCTGACCTACTGGAAATGGAGGATTGAGGAGAGGTGAGTAAACTTTTTAGACATTTATGACCTCATCAGTTGCCCTATTAAACGATAAAAAGTAAGACAACCTCTGCAAAGCGATTAGCAATTGGGGCCACAAGCTGCTCCTCTGCTCTTATGGAAAGTTAAGTATGTCTTTACCTTGCTGTATGACACCATCAAGAACTGAACTTTCTTATTTACCAAGCGCCACACAACAGGTGATCTTGTGACTGTTTACACACGTGAATCGCACAAATCAAGTGATTCCATAATGTATGCTACCTGTTTAGGTCTACACCTGTAATTACAATCAGCATGAATGTGTCTTAAATTGAATCATTCTGCCTTTCATTATGGTTCATTGTGGGAAAGATTTTTCCATATATACTTGATATGACACTTAATACTTGCTGGATTAGAGCCAACAAATCTTACTTCATCTATTTCTGAATCTGTCAGGAACAAACTGTGAAAGATTAGCTTGGAGCTGAATTTTTTCACTAAAGCAATAAACATCTATAAGTGTCTGGAACACAATAAGACTATTTAAGTCTCCATGTCTTATGAGAGTTTTCCGATGCTAAGGACTCATGTCCACAACAGAACTGTGGGAATATTGTCTCGACTGTACAAACTGATATTTCATACAGGATAGGTCATCAGTATGTAATCTGGGAGGTATGACACCCGGACTTCAGCAGCCCCCGTTTGCCATAACGTGTTAGTGGGTGGGCCTCTCCAATTCAAGATGAGATGAGCAATTCCCTAGTAGCTGCTGGTGAAACCTAGGAAGAAGAGAACAACAAGACAGTGAGACCTAAGACTGAACCCATCCCCAGTCCCTGCCTATTTTTCTCACCTACCCTATGCGGTAGGGGACAACTGGGTGACAGTCCCTTCCTATGATAAAAATGATAACACAGAACGCAGACAAGACAAAAAAACAACAACAAATGAGCAGTGAGGTACACAATTGGAATCCAAGAGAGTAGTCAAAGGAAAAGCCAATGGTCAGAAATATAAATACAAACAGCAAGACTATACAACCAGCAGGCACAAGGCAATGGCAAGCATTAGGGAGTGGGCTGGAAAGATATTTAAAGGAATCCTCACTAGACTAGATTGGCCTGGAGGAATGTCAATCAAAAGCATTAAGTTAACTCCATAGTAGCCAAATGAACAAAAGCACTGGCTGAACAGACACACAACAGCGGATCCTCGGCTGTGCTACAACAACAGATACAAAGGATCACAACTGAACATGCCTCCTGCACCAAAGCGTTTGACCGGATGATAGCACAGAGACTCGAACAGGAAAAGATGTTAGAGATGGCTTATCTTGTGGATAGACTATCAATCTGACTATCAAACTTCATCTCTTTAACCCCTTCCAATTCTAAATATAGTGTATAACACATAGTGTATGACACTGACAGGGCTTCTAGGAACCTATCTATAAAACATAGTGTAGAACACTGTCAGAGCTCCTAGGAACCTATCTATAAAAACATAGTGTAGAATACTGTCAGGGCTCCTAGGAACCTATCTATAAAACATAGTGTATAACACTGTCAGGGCTCGTAGGAACCTATACATAAAACATAGTGTAGAACACTGTCAGGGCTCCTAGGAACCTATCTATAAAACATTGTATAGAACACTGTCAGGGCTCCTAGGAACCTATCTATAAAACATAGTATAGAACACTGTCAGGGCTCCTAGGAACCTATCTGTAAAACATAGTGTAGAATAATTTTAGACCTCCTAGGATCCTATCTATAAAACATAGTGTAGAACACTGTCAGAGCTCATAGGAACCTATCTATAAAACATAGTGTTTAACACTGTCAGGGCTCCTAGGAAACTATCTATAAAACATAGTGTAGAACATTGTCAGGGCTCCTAGGAACCTATCTATAAAACATAGTGTAGAACACTGTCAGGGCTCCTAGGAACCTATCTATAAAACATAGTGTAGAACATTGTCAGGGCTCCTAGGAACCTATCTATAAAACATAGTGTAGTATACTGTCAGGGCTCCTAGGAACCTATCTATAAAACATAGTGTAGAACACTCTTAGGGCTCCTAGGAACCTATCTATAAAACATAGTGTAGAACACTCTTAGGGCTCCTAGGAACCTATCTATAAAACATAGTGTAGAACACTGTCAGGGGTCCTAGGAACCTATCTATAAAACATAGTGTATAACACTGTCAGGGCTCCTAGGAACCTATCTATAAAACATAGTGTAGAACACTGTCAGGACTCCTAGGAACCTATCTGTAAAACATAGTGTATGTCACTGTCAGGGCTCCTAGGAACCTATCTATAAAACATAGTGTATAACACTGTCAGTGCTCCTAGGAACCTATCTATAATACATAGTGTATAACACTGTCAGGGCTCCTAGGAACCTATCTATAAAACATAGTGTAGAACACTCTTAGGGCTCCTAGGAACCTCTCTATAAAACTTACAGGGCTAATATTATGGAGTGGTGGGATTGTTTGAAGACTGTGGTCATATAAGTTCAGAGGTTTTAGGCAAACTAAATAAGATGTTTAATTATACAGAGGATTATGTGGCTGTTACAATGTTGCAGGGTAGGAGAATGCTAAATCTCATCAGTCTGTAGCAGACTATGTTCACTCATACTCTAGCTAGTTCTAAATCCTATAAGTGTTTGGAGCTCATTTAACATATGGCCACCAGGTGCTATATGTTCCAGGGGTTGCTTTTCAGAATTTTTCTGATGGTGATAACACAGTCCCAGTAAAGTCCATCTGGCCTTGAGGCTGGCACAGGTGAAAGTGTTTGGGTGTCTAGACCTATCTATCACTCTACTGCTTTCTGTTATCAGCCAGATCAGGCTATCCTATCTTGTGATATTTGCTCCTGGACCTTTACCATTAATGCAACACTATCTCCCATAGAGCTGTTCATCTGTTTCCATAACTCCAGACCTAGGAGTAAAGACTCAAGAAGAGTTATTCCCATCAAGGGAGGGATTTGCCGAGATGGGAATAACCCTTGATGAAATTCGTTGAATGGTGCGGGTGGACACGTCTATCTATAATAGAAAAGTAAACAAATGAGAAAATCCTCTGTTGTAGCTCAGTCTTTCTAATTTTGCAAAAAATAAATTGAGCCAATTTTTCATCCATTAAGATTATACAAAAATAAATTGAGAAAATGTCGCGAAAGGAGGGGGGGGGATGGAATATAAAGCATATTGAAGATCTAGGAGACAAATTGCGACAAACCTTCCATTGCTGCTCTTTGATAGCCTTTTCTTAATGTTGTTCTACTCTGATTTTACCAATTAAAAATGAATTAAAAACAAAATCATTTCTCTGCCGAGCACCCGAGCGCATTCATTGTCTGATCCCTCGCAGCAAACTCGTCCTGATCAGAAGCTTTTGTGTTACTTTGAGGACGACTTCAATTCGCCATGAATCAAAGTGTCACAATATTAGCTTTCCTGGATTACCCAGCACTGTGCTTAAGCCTTTATAGTTTATTATTGTCTTAGAAACCAGATTAATTTTTAATCAAGTCAGGATTTGCCATGTCTTGTTACACGTTGGTTTATTATTAAGGACAGATAGAGGAATTAAACCATTATTGATGACATACCGTTCCGCAGTCCAGAAAACATTGAGATTTGTCATGTTTGGTTATTTTATTCTCCCTTTACATAAGGAAAACGCAGATATTTTCAGAAGTTTCTAAGGAAGTTGAAGAAATATCATTCAGACCTCGTCGTGCCAATTATTTCATTATTGCTGAATCGTATTTTATCTCGTGCAAGTTTCGTATTTTTTATGAAAAGCTCCAATTACCGCCTCGGAGAGATAAACAATGTTCCCAAAAACAAGTCAGATCATTGTGTTCTCAAAGGTTGTGACTTGTCAAGGTTATTTTAGATTATTTTTAATGAAGGGTATTGTCGCATGCATAGTAGGTAGGTTAACATTTTAGCAAAAGATAAAAAAAGATCAGTCTGAAATTTGTTCCAATCAACTCTAGGACAAAATAATTTAGGTCAACATCATATAAGGCACGGCTGCAATATCTTGTATCTATTATTTTTTTGTTTTTGTTTTCTTTTCATTGTATAATGGGTGAAAGTACTCAGGAATATGGCTTCATGGTCCTCAGCTATATCGACAATGGACTACAACCTACTGGCACCCCTAAATGGTGTCACCACTGTCTAAGACTTAACTGCAACCTGTACCTAAAATGAGGAAGAATACCATGGCTCTGTAAATATCACCTTTTATCCCAATGAATAATGGATAAAACCAGGTAGTTTGGCGGTCCCCAGTTGCATTAATGGACGCCATATTATAATGCCTTTTTAATGCCTCCACACACTTTAATGCCAGCTCGTATGATATAATGTACTCTTTAGAGTCCCAATAAACAGTATAATGCCCCCTCGTGGCTCTGACACAGTAGGAAACTTTCCTACTGGCCCTTTCCTCAAAGTACAAAGTTCACACCCCAAGACAGTATATTGCCTCTAAGACCGACACAGTATACTGGCCCCAGCCTCCACACAGTATAATTTTCATCAATCTGCACACAATATAATGGTCCACAGCCTCCACACAGTATAATATCTCCAGCCTCCACACAGTATAATGGATCCAGTCTCCACACAGTATAATGTTCATCAATCTTCACACAATGTAATGGTCCTCAGCCTGCACACAGTATAATGTCTCCAGGTTCCACACAGTAAAATGGCCCCCAATATTAACACACTGTAATGGTTCCCAGCCTCCATATAATATAATGGTCCCAGCCTCCACACAGTGTAATGGCCCCCAATCTTTACACAATGTATTGGTCCACAGTCTTCACATAGTATAATCCCCAGCCTAACAGTACAATAGTCCCAGTTTCCACACAAGGGTATAATAATATAATCAGGTAATAGAAAACAAGATGGGAGCTCACCGTGATTCTCTTTAGGCTGTTCTTCGAGGTGCACGATCCAGTTCCCGGACTCGAGGGAAATCAATCAATAATAATATAATGATCCCGAGCCTCTATGCAGTATTATGGCCTTAGCCTCCACATGGTGTTCCTTGCCTTCATACAGTATAGTAACCCCAGTCACACACAGTATTGGGCCCAGAGAGAGACCATTGAGTATCCTTCTCAATACTCACCATTAATAGGATACTTTAATTACATTAATTAAATCAGAGGATTGTCAGCAGCAGAGAAGGAGCAGACAGATCTAAGAGTAGCATATTTTGAAAATCGTACTCATTGCTCAGGCTCGCCTGTAACCAGTGAGCCCTTCTAAAGAGAACCATCTTTTATTTTTAGGGCCCAGTAACCATTGAGCTGTTACTTCCCTATGGATGACGATCATTCGCCAGACCATTGACACGCTAAGGTCAGCAGGGGTGAAATTTTAACTTACTGCATAACCTGCCTTTATACTGTGATCTCCTCATACCCTTGGTCATATTGGGTGCTGGAACTAACAGCAATATCTACTCTGGAATGGTGGAGACTCGAGAATACTGTACTGGTGAGGAGAGGAATCTAATAAAATATGTAAAGAGTTAGAGTTGGTGGAAATGGTGGAAGCTTCTCTTTAATGGTATTCAGAGCTTTACAGCAGCCACATGGACCACTATTGGATGTTCATTGAGGCAAATGAGAAAGTTTCTAGATATGCAAAGGGAAGTGGTGAGCCATGACCATCACCTATTGTTGACTGGTTGCCCCTATGTCTGCCGATTATTACGCTTAGTAACTAGAGATGAGCGAGTAGTACTACGGTATTCAAAATACTCGTACTCGATCGAGTACCACTCGCTATTCGAATGGAAAAGTTTGATGCAGAACCAGCATTGATTGGCCGAATGCTATACAGTCGGCCAATCAACGCTGGTTCTTCTCCTCCCTTTAGAAGTCTTCTCCGTGCAGCTTCCCCGCTGCGTCTTCCGGCTCTTCATTCACTTAGCCAGGCATTGGGCCTGGGCAGAGCTGACTGCACATGGCCGCTTCTAGTGCAGACATGCGCAGTCGGCTCTGCCCAGGCCCGATGCCTGGCAGAGTGAATTCAGAGCCGGAAGATGCCGCGGGCACGCTGCACGGAGAAGACTTCTCGGAGGATCCAGCCCGACCCTCACTCGTGGACTTGGTAAGTATAATTTGATCGAACGTTGCCTACCCCTGAAACGAGCATTTTTCCCCATAGACTATAATAAGGTTCGATATTCGATTCGAGTAGTCGAATATTGAGGGGCTACTTGAAATGAATATCGAATCTCGAACATTTTACTGTTCGCTCATCTCTATTAGTAACCAAAGTGAATACTAATTGATTTATTTAATCTAGATTTATTTTGTCACCTCTCTTGGGTCTCCACCTATTATACTGTAGAGAACCAACAGAGTACGATGATGTCATTTCTGGTTCTAGCTGAACAAGATCAGACCAAACCCAAGACGAAGCAAATATTCAGAGGTTCGCCAATGTGTTTATCACAAATTCTTTCTAAATTTATATTTATTGTCTTAGAGCAGTTGCTAGGTTTTCTGTCACCTGGAACAAAAGGTTAAGTTCACTGCCCTCACTTTGTATCTACTGTAAATACATAAAGGTGTTTTGCTGTTACCCCCTGGTTACCTCCTAGCTACACCTTTGTCTTCTCAGGACATTTCCTCTAATGTCCCATTGGCTACCATTATCTTTGACGCCATCGGTGAATTCTGTATGTAGGGAAAATAGAGTACAATTGCAGCAAAACCAAGAGCGGTTTCTTGTCCCACTATTTAGTACAGAGTCTAGGGCAACAGTCAGAATAACATATCATGAAGGTTTTCATATTTGATGTGGTTTTAATTGGGAAGTTTAGAAATTATCATTTGCATTGTCTTAGAAATAATACATCCCTAGGGGGACTAGTGCTAAGACTTAAAGTCCTGCAGATTTCCATCATTTCCATGACTGATGCAGGATTTGTCCAAGCTTTGAAAATCAAAGATCCTCTGATGGTTTTAAGCTCAATTACAATAATGAGCCCCAAGGGGCCATCAAAAGTCAACCTCATCGTATGCACAGTAGTCAAGGTTCTTTATTAAAATTCCATGTAGTTCTAACATAATTCACATCAAATAGATTTGCTTAGTCACCTCCATACTAACAGTACCCCGGTCCTCTCCATGTTCTGGTCCCTCTGGACATACTGTATAGGAAATGTCCTTTTAGCCAGTCGTTGGCTACTGTGCCTACCCCTAGGGCTTGGTCAATCGACTGAGCATTCACCTGTGTGTCAAGAAGGACCATGAAGTAGAGACTGGTGGGGGGAGAATCAGGAGAACGTTGTAATGGGGCCCCATTCTGAACCTATACTAAATAGTTTTTGTTGGCCAGACATAACGTTATACTTTTTTGCCAAGATGCGATAGCCAGCGAAAGAAATAGGAACCCAAAGTGGAGGAGTTTACATTGTAAGACATAAGGGTGTACTTATGGGACTAATTCAGAATTCTAAGAAACTATAGACAAGGAGTAAGGAGACTACGAGCAGATACAAAAGAACGGGGAAATGTTTGTGTATACTTGTAGGGCCAAAAATAGTTTCCGAAATGGCTGATGATTACTGAAGCCTATAAAGAGAATTTATTAAAACTAATATTTTATTAAGACGTAGGGCTCCTTAATTAGAGATGAGCGAGAAGTATTCGATCGAGTAGGTATTCAAAATACTCGTACTCGGTGTTAGGATTGGGTCCCGGAGGTTGCTCTCTTAGTGCACAGTGCCACCTGCGGGTCAGTCTCAATCCAGCTTTCACCCTACTGAGCATGCTCAAACTTTTGGAGCCGGACAGAAGCTAAGTGTCATTTCTCCCCTACTGAGCATGAGCGGTGAGGTCATGACCACCGCCTCTATTGGGCGGGGTCTTCCCTTTAAATATTGTGAGCCGACGCCCGCCGGGTGCTCACACTTTGACTAAAGATTGACTAAAGTCCACAGAAGGTTCTTTATGACAGTAGTTCCAGGGATAGGCTCCAGTATTCAGGCAGGTTGCCAGACTAGGCCTCTGTGTGGGGTTTCTCTGCTTCGTTCTGGGTGCTGCTAGTTAGGACCTGTAAACCCTGAACTGTCAGCTCTACACCAGGGCTAGGAGCAGTAGAGACTTTTCCAGCCTATAGAGCTGTAGCAGATTTGGTCGCTGAGATAGCCTCTTTATACTGTCAAACTTCCTGTGTACTCCTAGCTGTTGCAAGAGCATGTTTTGTTGCTGACCTGGGGTGACGGTTAACTCTTGGCAGTCTTGCTGTTTCAGCTGTACTGTGCACCTGTCCAGTGAGGTTAACTGGCAGGGTGTTGTTGCAGCTTGTTCACACTGTGTACCGCGCCACATGACTGCCAGTGCAGTTTAACTGGTAGCACGCTGTTCAGACTTGCAGCCGCCCATCTGGGCCTGTGGACCTTGCTGCAGTGTCTGCAGACTAGTGGTTCTGTAGTTAAAGTTTATTATTTTTTATATATATACACAGAACCGTAACACTCGGTTGAATACCACACGGTAAACGCAGTAAAAATTCGTATCCCCTCCCACCTTCCCTGGCGCTTTTTTTACACTACTAACTGTGCAGGGGCGGTGGACAGGAACTAGGACAATGGAGGCATCGAAAAAAATGTATGCAGTAGAGATGAGAGAGTAGTGAAATATTCAAAAATTTGAAATTTGATTCGAGTAGACCTCAATATTCGACTATTCGATCGAATATCTACTCAGTCGAATACTACTCGCTCATCTCTATCCTTAATATCTCAACTTGACAAACCTGTGCTAGATTGGAGCCATCTGTTCTACTGCAGGGGTAACAGTGCTATTTACCAGCCAATGTGTCTAGCTGTGATTTATTATAATTTCTTATATATATTCCACAGCGCTTTGGAGATATGTCCTCAACACTGTCCCAAGTAGGGTTCATAATCTAAATTCCTTATGTATATGTCTTTTTGAGTGTGGGATAAAACCCATGCAAACTCAGGGAGAATATTGAAACTTGCAGGTCAGATTCGAACTTAGTATCAACCACTGATGCCTTTGTGAAGCCCATGTAATAAATTTCCATGGTTGTCAGACTGTGTTTAAAGGGTTGTCCTTCCACTATTGTCCTGTATCACCCATAATGAGGAAGCTGAGTTACAACACTTTGGTAACTAAAAAGTTATGGAAACAGTGTAGTTCTGTTATGAACCAAATGTAGTATAGAACAGATAATTAGCCCCGTGCAACCAGACTCCCCTGCACACTGAGGCCAAACAACACTGAGCATCCAACACCCTCCAAACCGGAGCACAACCAGGCCCCAGAGGTCTTTGCCAGAATTCTGATGGTGATGATAAATTGGTAAATTTTGGGCCTCAAAACCGCAGCCAACCAGAGGGCGTCACACACACAGTGCACCACAAGTCATAGTGGGCCCAGAAACCTGTAAACCACTCACCTAGGTGGGTGTAGAAGCAGATGAGGCTAGTCAGCAAAGTTGAGTGCAGTATCAGGAGTTCACCAGAAAATAGCACTTGCACCACAGAGTAGTCAAACTAGCCAGGTTGGCACCAGGAGGTCACGCATTTTCCAGGGATGAGACAAGACATAGTTAGGCAAGATGGGTCATACACAGGAGGTCATGTGATACAAAAGGATGGAGCAAAAGGATAGCCAGGTAAGCTGGGTCATACACAGGAGGTCACATGGTACAAAGCCGCAGGTCAAGGAGAGGTGGTCAGGAAGGCAAGCAGGGTCATAAACAGCAGGCAAATGAAGCTACACAGTCAGTGGGTAGGAATCAAGGTCGGAGGGCAAACGGGCAGACAACAGAACAACAGGATAGTGCAGAGTGGAGCTGATACACAGAGAACTGAATAAGCCAGAGCCGTAGTCAAACTTAAATAAACTCCAACTCGCCGTGTGACCCCTTGACCCCGTAAGACTGTGCTCCATTCCCAGGAGAAGACTGGCAACCCCAGCAAACTACCACCGAGGTTCCAGTTCTCACCCTGAAGAATCCAGAAGCGCCAGACCAGATGCAGACAAAGGAGTGGGCCGGCAACCTCCGTGCACTCTCGCGGAGGCTCCATCCCGGCTCCTAACAAGTTCAATGTGCTACACTGTTTCCATAGCTCCCATTCCCCTCTATGGGAGTCACAGGAACAATCATAGGTCAGTATAACACGGCTGTTCCCATAAGTTATACCCTAGAGGTTGGAACGTGGCATCAGTTATGCCCATCTTTGAAGCAATTTACCAAGATGGAACTATCCCTTTAAGCAGAGAGTTGACCCTGACAAAGCACCTTAAAGGAAAGTTTCTTAGAGACAACCCATTTAAATAAAGTCACTAAAAATCTTGATGCATTTTTATTTATCTTTTCTATTTTAGATGTATTTTACAATTGTGCGCCACATTCACTTATCAAAGTCAATTTCTAATTAGTGTTTTTATCAGCTTATTATAACCTTTATTAACCAATCTCATTAATTTTCTGTAAGTCATAGAAAAAACTTGAAACGAGCAGTGATTTTTAAGATTTATTTCCCAACAATATTTCTAAAATTCTATCTTTTAGCTTTAGAAGATCCTTAGGTCAGAAAACGATTTGCAATGTAAACATCAAATTAGCAAAATTCTATGTTATTGTCAGAGCCGGTAAAATATACAATTAAAAGGTCAAACATTCCTGACAGTTTACCAACCATTAATCGCTAATGTTGGATATTTTCAGGTCGGAAGTAAAATAAATAGCAAAAATTACCGTAATAGGGTGAAGACCTAGATTTCTGAATATTAGAAGTACGGTAACATGGGAGATTTCCCATCACTGCCTGAAATGTAATAGATAATTATGTAAGACATTTATGTGCATGTAGGTTAAACTGCAAAACCAATTAGTAATACTGATTGATGCAAATATTCATTCCCAGGCAATTTTTTTTTTTTTTTTTGAATATCATTTATAGTCTTTTAAAATAGAAATGCAGTAAGGGAAAATGAGTGGATTTGTGTCTGACACATTGGCCTTTTTTATACACCTAATTAATCAGTCAATTCTGTCTGATAGAAACAATTTTGCAAATGATAATAGCAATAACGATCGGCGTTATTTTCTGATCTGCCAGAAGATTCCGCTTCGAAATTGTATTTTAACATATTTATGTTAATATGGCTTTAATAGGTATGAGTTAGATAATAAAAAAAGGGAAAAATAAAGAAAAAAATGCATTGACTGTTATCAACACTTATAAAGCAAATATACCATAGTCATACCTGAAGAAGACTTGTTTCTTCCAAAATGCCCACAATACTAATTTCTGGTATTTTGCAGACCTTTGATGATGATAGGCAGGGGCAGAGCTTGTACAATAGCTCCGTTTATAGAAGTTGTCCAGGGATGATTGTAGGAAAATAATGTGGAGGTGCCAATGCGTAGTGTGAATTAGGAAATGTGGAAGTAGCATGGCTCAGTGTGTGGGGAAAGGTGAATGTAGAAGAGCTCAGTGTGTGAGTGAGAAGTGAGTGCAACAGAGCTGAAGGTGTTGGGGAATTTGGATGTAGCAAAGCTGAGTGTGTGGAGGCAAGGTGGATGTAGCAGCAGTGGCGTAACTACCGGGGTAGTAGTGGTAGCAGCTGCCACAGGGCCCGGGACATTAGGGGACATTAGGGCTACCCCGGCGTTTTTTTTTTTCTTTTTTTAATAGGTCGTTAATGGGCCCTATTTACTTACCAATCCTGGCAGGGGCCGGGATTGGTAAGTGACACCGCGGGCCCCACAAGCACTATTATTATACTCGGGGTCTTTTCAGACCTCCAAGTAGAATGATTGGAGGCCCCGGAAAGCTAAAGGAACATAATAAATGTGTTACTTACCTTTCCACGCTCCAGGCAGGCTTTGGGCCTAGTTGTGTGACATCCCTGACGTCACATGACCCGGGCCTGCGCCATTAAAGAAGACCGACACCACCGAGGACTGCAGCTGAGCCAGGGATAGGTAAGTAACAGTGTTTTTTTATGTATGTATCCCCCCGGGTCTCCGATTATTATACTCTGGGGTCTGAAAAGATCCCAGAGTATAATAATTGTTCATGGGTGTTGATTATGGGGCATAATACTGTGTGCAGGGGTCACTATGGGGCAAAATACTGAGTGCAGGGGCAGGGGCCACAATGGGGCATAATACTGAGTACAGGGGCCACAGTGGGGCATAATACTGTGTGCAGGGGCCGCTATGGAGAGGCTCCTGCTGCAAACAATTGTCTAAGAGTTTTACACAGGAGAGAAGGAGAGACAACATCAGCAAACCAAGATATGTGAAGTTAAGTGGAAAATAGCAAAGTACTTCCCAACAAGTTGGGTTTGTTACAAACTTTCCAAAAATTTGGGGGTTAGCCAACACAGAGATTTTGGGGGTTTGCCACCCACATATTATTATTGTACTCTGAGTCTCTTCATATCTAAGAGTATAAGGAAAGACCCAAGGAAGGTGTGAAAAAACAAAACAAAACAGATATTCATCTCTCTTGGACATCTTCTAACATCTCTTCCAGTCTCTTTCGGTGTCTTCTCCACTTAACTATTAAGGTGACCTCGGGACACAGGACATTAGAGAAGATGGTGGAAGAGACTGGAACAGAATACAAGTGCCTATGGCTGAGGAACAATTGCTGAACAAATAAGACCAGAAACTCAGGAGAGGTGAGTATCAGTGTTACTTATTTTGTTCATATCTTCTCTTGGGCCTCCACTTATTCTAAGGAATGAAGAGACCCCAAAGTAGGACTTCTGGTTGTGAACCGAAAAATTGCAGGAAAACTTCCAAAACATTCAAGAAACAAATCTTGCGAGGTTTGCCCATGACTACAGTTAGCCTAATGCTTTGTTCACAAATTCAGCAGAAGATTTTGCAGTGATTCCACCTTGTATTCAATACGAGGCAGTGATCAGAGCAGGACGATGATATTAAGCTCTCTTTTCGATGTTGGCTGATTCAGCCTCAGAGCTCGCAGATTGCGGCTCGAGACATCACATTCATTAAGCTCAATCATCTGGGCTTAATCAGTGACATAAAGCCATGGCGGCATACTAATGTTCTGCCTCACATTCCTCTTCATGTTCCATTGTGTGAACATAGGCTAAGGGTCATGGAAAGGAGATGGGGAAACAGTCACTAAACACTCCTGTCCATCTGTAGACTGTTAACCATGGCCCTAAAGAGTTAACACTACCTCTAAGCAACCTAGACCATCTTTTTTAACCTGATACTGGCTAAGGCTTTGTTCCCATGTGCGCTTGGTAATCCGTTTGGGGAGTCTGCATGGGGACCCCCCTGAATGGAATACCAAACGCATTGGCAAGCGGGGTGCATTGAAAGCACATGGACCCCATAGACTATAATGGGTTCCATGTGCTGTCTGCGCAGTGTCCGCACAGAACATGCGGACACAAAAGTAGATTGTGATATATATAAAGATGACCTATATAAGAAGACTCTGACAACCCTACCAGCCCGAGATTCTGTGCACAAGCCCAATTACCATAATTAAGTTGACTTCTACTTACCCACCCATACCTGCAGCCCAGTGTCCATATAAGATTAGTTACCTAATCACCCGTCTTTATGGAAGGAGGGGGGTCTCACAACACCAGTCACCTGAAACGACTCAAAACTCTCCTCTTGTTTTATTAATTACCTTTAATGGGTTTTAGGACATCTACATTAATTATGGGTACAACATTGTTAGTGTACAAAAACAGAAGAAAATTTCAAGATGTAACTTACGACAATACGTGAGAGGAATAACACTGTGCAGATGCTGTATACTTCTGTGCACCTCTTATGCCCCATATAATTTGCAGATAGACTTTTCCACACGTGCATCCTATAGTTGGAACGACATCGTCCGCATTTGTGCTTGTTTGGTAGATGTCTTGGATTCCTTTGCTGATCTTGCACTGCTTCTTGTATTTCTCACTAGAGATGAGCGAGTAGTGTTCGATCGAGTAGGTGTTCGATTGAATACTACGGTATTCGAAATACTCGTACTCGATCGAACACTACTAGCTGTTCGAAGTTTAAGGTTCGATGCAGAACCAGCCTTGATTGGCAGAATGCTATACATTGCCAATCAACGCTGGTTCTTCTCTTACCTTTAGAAGTCTTCTCCGTGCAGCGTCCCCGCGGCGTCTTCCAGCTGGAATTCACTCTGCCTAGGCATCCGGCCTAGGCAGAGCCGACTGCGCATGCGCGGGCATGTCCTCGCATGCGCAGTCGGCTCTGCTCAGGCGTTGGGCCGGGCAGAGCCGACCGCGCATGCGCAGTCGGCTCCGCCTAGGCCCCGATGTCTAGGCAGAGTGAATTCCAGCCAGAAGACACCGCGGGGCGCTGCGTTGGGAGGAGACTTCAAGGAGAATCCAGCCCGACCGTCACTCGTAGACTTGGTAAGTATAATTTTATCGAATTTTGCGTACCCCTGAAACGAGCATTTCCCCCCCATAGACTATAATGGGGTTCAAAATCCGTTCGAACAGTCGAACAGTGTGCGGCTGTTCGAATCAGATTTCGAACCTCGGACATTTTAGTGTTCGCTCATCTCTATTTCTCACTGCAAAATAGCTTTCTCTTGTGTGGACGATGTTCTTCTGGACTGGCTTGCCTGTATTCTGCAAGAGTTCCCGAGGATGAGGAGGAAGTATTGGGTTCATCCCATTGTCTCCCAACAGCTCAGGAAGGGTCATTCCCACACCCTCTACCAAAGCGACTGCCACATGACCATGTCCATGTTTTACCGTCCAATGTCAGACCTGCATCTTAGACTAACTTTCCATAACACCAACATCTGATGATGAATCTCTCTAGAGGAATGGCTTACCCTACACTACTGGAACCTTTTATCTCTTCCCATCCCATTTTTTCCCATTGACCCTTGTTACCCTTTTAGCTTTGTGCTGAATCCTTCTATTTTATATAAATTCACAGATTCCTGGCAGCAGGGATTCATATGCCTTGCTTCGCTTTCGCTTCGCTCTATGTGGAGGTCTGCAGAGGTATCCTGCTTTGTAGCCAGGTTCTAGGCCAAAGGTCAGCCATTACAGCCCCTGGAGGATTACCCCAAGCTCATACAGAGACAGCCCTGGAGTTAGGGTGCTCACTGCGGAGTCCCTGAGGGAACATTTGCCAGCTGTGTGAGGAGTAGTAACAAAGGAGCTGACAGGAGGTACGCATTCGGGCCTAGCTTCCAGGTAACCAGAACCCTGTCAGCAACTCCTTGCCCTACTAGTTTCCCCATCTCACTGAATTGGGAGTGGCATGAGAGGAGGAATAGTGGAGGACTTTCATGTTAGAGCATGCAACATCCCTGGGCAGCCTCCTGTGAACAAGGCAGTGGACCTGAAATGCAACTGACACCTCATCTGCAAAGTTGCTGGTTGTACCAGACAGTTACCGTTGAATCAACAATTTCTTCGTAGGGTTGTGCGGTTGGGATCAGGAAAGATCAGATCCCGATCGGCGATTGAGCAAATTTCACAATCGGGATCGGCTGCAAAATGATCGAAAATCGGATTTTAAAAACGATCCTGAAATCTCAAGATCAGCTCAACCCTATTTCTTGGTTTACTGCACCTCTGGGCTTCCAAGTATGTGCCTGTATTGCCAACAACATTACCCTTGACTGTGTCCAGCCCTGGGGAGGGATTGGAGTGTGTGAGGAGCGTCCCCGGTCTAGCAGGTGGCACAACCACTGTCACTACTACTCTCACTTTCCGGTTTCCTCCACTGGGTTGCGGCATAGTGACTGGACTTGTCACCATCTGAGAGCATGAGGCTTTGTAATACCACAACCCAAGGCTGAAGACTGGCTTTGGATTGCTGAGGGATTTTACAATTTGGCACAATCAGTTTTCCTTGGTGGTGTAGTTGGCCTTGACGGAGAGCAACCACTTATTTGTGGATAGAGGGGCCTATGGAAGCTCTGCTGAGGCACCCACACATTATAGTGCCCTCTTCTATAGGTAATAGGCCCCCCCATATAAACAATGGCATAACCCATGGTGGTACACTATTACTGTAATAGTGCTCTAATAGCCCCCCTACAGGTAATAGTTCCATCCTCCACATAAGTAATGCTATTATCTGTCGGGGCACTATTACTGATATAGTGCCCTAATAGCACCCCTCACAGGTAAGAGCTACCTCCCCCACATAAGTATTGATGTCACCTGTGGGGGACACTATTACCCTAATAGTGAGTTAATAGCATCCTCCCCCCACCAAACACACACACACACACACACACACACACACAGGTAATAGTTCCCCTCCCCCACATGCAATTTAATGTTCTGTTGCTTTGTAAAGTTATTTTGTATTACAGAGCAGTGATGGAGTCGGTGGGACCTTCTCTTGCACAAAGCCTGTGTGTATTTTCTACTTCCTTCCAGCAACCTTGACCCGTATTCTATGGTACCACTGGGAAGAAAATAAAAGATGCGCACAGCTGTATGAAAGAAGAGGTCCTGTTCACCCATCACTGCTCTGTAAATAGAATAATTGTGCATTTCAGAGCATGGTGAGAGGTCCCCCTGAGGAAACCTGTAACCCACTACCAGGTGATCCACTGCCTGGTACTGGGCCAAAGCTCAGTGGTTGGGGACCTCTAGACCATATCATGCATGGATGACCGGGAGCAGCTGGACTGTCTGTACAGTACTCATCAAGATATACCTCACAAGATTTTTTGGCCCACTCCTCCAAGCTGTCCTGAGATCTATGTTGAGCAAAATCATCACAACACTATTCAACATGACAACAGTGCTATGCACCTGACAACAAAAGAGGAATGAAGATGTCCACTTCCTCTAAATGCACAAATTTCTATAATGTGTGTAATGTGTGTTTGGCATTTCCTGACCCGTACCGCTCTGCCCAATACTACAGCCAAGTCCGTCCCAACCATCTGGGACTTCGGTGAAAACCATTGTGGGGTTAGAGTTGGTGCACCCCAGGAGGTGTGGAACGCACGGCACCATATTTACCATTTACATCTGAGTATCTAGTACTGGTTCTTGCTATTAGCCCAGATCTGCATCTGTTTTCCTAAAAGGGGAGTGAGGAAGGAGAGGGGAGTAAGGTGAGAGGGCTTAGTGAAGAAGATACATAGCAGGATGCTGAACCAGGTAAACAAATGCAGGAAATACCAGGAGCTCCAAGAGACACCCAGAGATCATTCAAAACACGGCTAAAGGTATATGGGTACATTTATCAACCCATTAATAGCTCTAATAGACATTTTAATAAAAAATATATATATATATTTTTTTTTGCCAGAAAACCCCTTTAACTTTGCAACGGTGTACCTATACATGCAGGAGTAAAAATCTAAAAAGAAAAAAAAAGTTGGATAACCAAAGGAAAAACTTTTTTTTTTTTAGCCATCCAAACCACACATACAAAGAAACCTGAGAATGTGTCCGATCCTAAACCTATGTAGTAGATACCATAGAACACGCTTTTATCTTTGCTTTAGGGTAGATTTATTAACAAGTGGTCATGTGTAGAGATGAGCAAGTACTACTAGCTGTTCGAAGTTAAGATTCGATGCAGAACCAGCGTTTATTGGCAGGATGCTATACATTGCCAATCAACGCTGGTTCTTCTCCTACCTTTAGAAGTCTTCTCTGTGCAGCTTCCCCGCGTCCTCTTCCGGCTCTGAATTCACTCTGCCAGGCATCGGGCCTGGGCAGAGCTGACTGCGCATGTCCGCTTGTAGTGCTGCCATGCGCAGTCGGCTCTGCCCAGGCCCGTTGCCTAGCAGAGTGAATTCAAGGGGACGCTGCACAGGGAGAAGAATCCAGCCCGACCCTCACTCATGGACTTGGTAAGTAGAATTTGATCAAATGTTGCCCACCCCTGAAACGAGCATTTCCCCCCATAGACTATAATGGGGTTCGAAACCCGTTCGAACAGTGGAACAGTGTGCGGTTGTTCGAATCGGATTTCGAACCCCAAACATTTTAGTGTTCGCTCATCTCTAATCATGTGATCATCCATTAATGCTTATGTCAAAAAAATTGTACAATAATATAATACAGAATATAGAGGCAATGTTCCGGCCATGGAGCCAGCCTTTCTCAAACCCAAAATCTGCCATTGAAGAAGTAAGAGTCCTAGGTGGAGGAAAGAAACTACTATATGAGCTAATCTTTACAAACTCAACAACTTACAACACGTACCGATGTCTTTAGCCACATCTTAGCTCAAATCTGGCTAGGAGCACCAGCTTTTCAAAAAAAACACAATCCGATACAATATCCCAACATGGTAGCAAAACCCTTGAGAGCCTGCAATGCACAACCCAAACACTGGGTGGCCACACAGTTACAAATAATGGCTAGATATCTTCTCCAGTATACAGAAATGTTGTTTTGAAAAGCTTGTCATCTTTTGACACACAAATCTGGACATGTCCAGCCAAGAGGAAAGGTAAGGAAGGCCGCTTGTGTACTAGAGGCATATAATGTGGATGTACCCCTGCATACATTACTATGGCTATACGTGCTATTATGTTTTAGTGCAACTGGCTCCGTAATTGAATTTGAAGTGATCTAGTTAAGCTGTACAGATGTTACCGAGATGTCAGTGATTTTCCCTTAATGAACAAAGTCTTGTAAATTCTTGTTGTTGCTGTTAAGATGAACAAGATTAAAAAGAGAAAAAAAGTTGCATTTGCTGTGAATTATTTACATCCAATCCACTTTATCTGTTGTAACGTCAAATAGTTGCTGTCACTCTGATACTGATAAAAAAGATTTGCTATACAAAATTTAGAGGGAAAATGGTTTGGGTAAGTGGCCTCCAGAAAACAAATTTACATAAGCTGATTGAGCGGAGGACTCTATAAAAGAGGCTTAGAATAGATACTGCGAATAAATCAAGTTCTCAACTAATGTAAAATTGTAGAGGCTAAAAGGAACCAATCTTAAGATAACCTTCTATTTAAATTACATTTATCTATTAGGGTTGAGCCGATCCTGACTTTTCAGGATCGATTTTAAAATCCGATTTCCGATCATTTTTCATTCGAACCTGATCCAGATCCCAATGCAAGTCAATGGGATTTTTTTTATTAATCGGAGATCGGATTTTAAAAGCAATCCTATTCAATATACAGCATGGAATCTAACAATTGTTAGAATCCACGCTGTGTAGTGAATCACTAAGTAGCCAGAGGATTTTTTTTTTAATCCTCTGGCTACTTAGTCCCCCCTGGTGTCCACTTACCTGCAGAGATGGCTGCTCCGCTGCTCTTCGCCTCGCTGCCGCTCCAGCTGCAGTCTTCTTCTTCCTTCGCTGCCCCCTCCCTGCCAGGTTAGGAGAGTGTGGGCGGGTTAGGAGAGTGTGGGCGGGTACTGGGAGGGGAAACGTGACGTCTCCCCGCCCTGTACCCGCCCACACTCTCCTAACCTGCCCACACTCTCCTAACCTGGCAGGGAGGGGGCAGCGAGGCGAAGAAGACTGCAGCTGGAGCGGCAGCGAGGCGAAGAGCAGCGGAGCAGCCATCTCTGGAGGTAAGTAGCTACTAGAGATGCTACTTTAGTCTCCCATTAGAATGAATGGAGGCAGCTGGCGCGCAGGGGGTTAAGGCTGTGTGACGGCTGCTTCCATTCATTCCTATGGAACTGCAGTGGAGCCTTCACACTGAGTATACACTATATACTCAGTGTGAAAGCATTGTGGGAAATACTACCTATCTCAATCCCACCTAAAAAGATCATGTTCAGAATTCCTATCGCGATCGTTAAATTTTCTCGATCGCCGATCGGAATCCGTTTTTTTCCGAACACGATCGCTCAACCCTACTATCTATCTATCTATCTATCTATCTATCTATCTATCTATCTAGAATTTTACATATGTGCCCATCCATAATTTAGAACAATGTTGTTTAAGACTCCAATTTCTCATGAAAACTATCAAAAATATATCATAACATGGTAGCAAAAACCCTGAAAGGCGGAAATTCACAACACAACCTCTGGGTGGCCACTGGGGTTGAGCGATTGGGATCAGAAAAGATCAGATTCCGATCAGCAATTGAGTAAATTTCATGATCGTGATCAGAATTCCAATACCGCCGGAAAAGATCAGGATCGGGTCAGAGGTTATCTCAAGAGCGGTGCAATCTTATTCATATATACACTCACCGGCCACTTTATTAGGTACACCATGCTAGTAACGGGTTGGACCCCCTTTTGCCTTCAGAACTGCCTCAATTCTTCGTGGCATAGATACAACAAGGTGCTGGAAGCATTCCTCAGAGATTTTGGTCCATATTGACATGATGGCATCACACAGTTGCCGCAGATTTGTCGGCTGCACATCCATGATGCGAATCTCCCGTTCCACCACATCCCAAAGATGCTCCTCTATTGGATTGAGATCTGGTGACTGTGGAGGCCATTGGAGTACAGTGAACTCATTGTCATGTTCAAGAAACCAGTCTGAGATGATTCCAGCTTTATGACATGGCATTGCATTATCCTGCTGAAAGTAGCCATCAGATGTTGGGTACATTGTGGTCATAAAGGGATGGACATGGTCAGCAACAATACTCAGGTAGGCTTTGGCGTTGCAACGATGCTCAATTGGTACCAAGGGGCCCAAAGAGTGCCAAGAAAATATTCCCCACACCATGACACCACCACCACCAGCCTGAACCGTTACCGATACAAGGCAGGATGGATCCATGCTTTCATGTTGTTGACGCCAAATTCTGACCCTACCATCTGAATGTCGCAGCAGAAATCGAGACTCATCAGACCAGGCAACGTTTTTCCAATCTTCAATTGTCCAATTTCGATGAGCTTGTGCAAATTGTAGCCTCAGTTTCCTGTTCTTAGCTGAAAGGAGTGGCACCCGGTGTGGTCTTCTGCTGCTGTAGCCCATCTGCCTCAAAGTTCGACGTACTGTGCGGCGTTCAGAGATGCTCTTCTGGCTACCTTGGTTGTAACGGGTGGCTATTTGAGTCACTGTTGCCTTTCTATCAGCTCGAACCAGTCTGGCCATTCTCCTCTGACCTCTGGCATCAACAACGCATTTCCGCCCACAGAACTGCCGCTCACTGGATGTTTTTTCTTTTTCGGACCATTCTCTGTAAACCCTAGAGATGGTTGTGCGTGAAAATCCCAGTAGATCAGCAGTTTCTGAAATACTCAGACCAGCCCTTCTGGCACCAACAACCATGCCACGTTCAAAGGCACTCAAATCACCTTTCTTCCCCCCCATACTGATGCTCGGTTTGAACTGCAGGAGATTGTCTTGACCATGTCTACATGCCTAAATGCACTGAGTTGCCACCATGTGATTGGCTGATTAGAAATTAAGTGTTAACGAGCAGTTGGACAGGTGTACCTAATAAAGTGGCCGGTGAGTGTATATTATGAATAGGGTCGAAGGAACGGCAAAGATCAGATCCCGATTGGCAATTGAGCAAATTTCACGATAGCGATCGACTGGAAAATGATTGGAAATTGTATTTTAAAATTGATCCTGAAATCTCAAGATCGGCTCAACCCTAGTGGCCACACATATAGCATATACTTTGAGATGCAATGTGCAAAATGTTTTTGGCTTAACTGTAAGCATCTCCCACCATGAGCTGCTGACTTTCATCAAAGTAAAACCTTGTAATTGAGCTACCTGCAAGACGAAAACCAGGAAATATCGGCTCCATGGAAGACATAACTAAGCGAGACTAAAAACATCCCAAGAGAAAAATGAAATAAGAACAGAAAAAGGATTTTAAAATACAAGAGAAGATTCCTACAGACCTCAGACTGGCTGAATGCAACAGGAACATCACATCTGACCCCAGGATCCCACATCACAGAAGGTAGGGCCATCACTTGGCTAATCCCATAAGCAAGTAGATTATCCCTCAGAAATAAGGAAATCGGGGACACCCTCAGATATTGGGAACCTGGGAGATTATAATATGGAATTCTTAGATGAACCTAGTATGAGCTCCATAGCCATGGATAAAACAGAACCTAGGACAAGGTCCCAGCACAGCAGGGGGTCAGGCATCCCAGAAGGTGTGAAATTGGCCACAGAGAATGAGGACATTGACTGTAACGCTAAGTGCACTGTCTCTGTACACAGCGGGGGGCAGGCCACTCTACAGATTACATACCCTGATAACATGAGTGCCAATGAAAAGAAAAATGCAAAGAAAGATCTCCTCAGAGCCCATGCTGAGACCCTGTTTGCCGATTACACATCAAACCAAAGAATGACGAACCTCATTATGCACACCGATTATATAAGAGCCTGGCAGCATGCAATATGTGACTGCTACAAGAGTACAACAACAGAAGAGGCAGATACAGGCAAAATAACAATCAGAATAAAAAACCCACAAGGGGCCGGCGAAGTGATTCTCACAACATCGATTTTTTCTAATGGGACTTTAATGATTCAAGGAAGAGAAGATAGGCTTCACCAATATATAGAAAAATTCCCAGAGATCAAAAATCAGGCACAACTAAAAAGGGGCACAGACACAGGATCACCCACTGACTCAGGTGAATTACCCGTGACATCCCCCAACACTGCCAGTACACAGACACAAGCCAGCAAGCCCTCCCCCGACTCCTCACACTTCTCACTGGAGTCCCTCACAGAGACTGTATCCCGGCTGGAGAGAGATTTTACTATCTATAAACACAATTATAATAGAAACTGTAATGTCAACGAACTGTCCAGCACAAATGGTGACACAAAAGCCATCCACAAACTTATCCAGGAAAACACAAATCTGAGAAAAGAGATAGCAGCCTGCCAGCAAGAGAATGTCAAGCTGTGGGATAAAATGACGCAATGCCTACAAGAAATCACAGATCTAAAGGAAGAGTTATCAGGCCTGAAACTACAGACACAAGAGATAAGATCTAAGGAAGAGGGGGAGGAAAACAGAACAGTCTCTGATCAAGGTATCGATAAGCCAGAAATGCCTCACACATCACAAGAAAGTCCAGAACTGCCCATCACCCCAGACATAGAGCCAGAGAGAACCCAAACAACGAAAACTATAACAAAAACCTCAAACCCAGATATAGTCCTGATCATAGACTCCAATGGCAAGTACATTAATACAAGAAAGCTCTTCCCACGGCAAAGAGTCAAGAAAATCCACAGCCCAACCATTGAAAAAGCCAATACTGTCATTTGCAAGCCTTTCTTCACTACCCCGAAACACATTGTCATACACACAGGCACAGAAGATCTCTCTGACCAGCCCCAACAGATAGCGGGCCAACTGGTCCAACTAGCAGAGAAAGCAAAGCAACAGTTCCCAGACAGTAGTATCATCCTGTCATCTCTGCTCCCACGAGAAGACATCTCTGAAGCTACCATCATGGGGATCAACAAAGAGCTGGCGACCAGAATCAGACAAACACCAGGCATCACCCTGGCACAACACCCCTCCATAGATAAGCGTCACCTATATGATGACAAACACCTCAATAAACATGGCGTCAGCCTCCTAGCGAAGGAATTCAAAGACTTAGTGCTCAACAGAGACCCCGGGCCTAGACAACAAACAAAACAAAGAGTCATGGAAATAATACCCGACAACCGCCAATATCCAAGACAGAACCCCCCAAAGATGCCACCTATCAAGAAAAAGCCAACCAGAGCAACCCAGAGCACCGACATAGAGACAATAAAGAGAATAGAGCATGCGGTCACTACAATGGCCACAACAGCAATGCACATAAACCAATACCTGGCCACACTGCAACCAACCAAGAACCCAGCCCGTCCTCTGCAGGACAGCTCATTACAAGGTTTACACACTGAAGATGAAATCACTAACTATCAGTAGTTGGAACATACAAGGGCTGAACGCCTCAGCCTTTGGATCTAAATCAAAAGATCCAGACTTCATAGACAGACTAAAAAACATAGACATTCAAATCCTCCTAGAGACATGGACCCGGGCAGATGACGAGTCCCTAACACCCATGGGCTACAAGGAACTCTCAGTGCCCGCCCAGAAAAATAAGACCACCAAACATGGCCGCCACTCAGGAGGCATACTAATATGGTACAAGGAGGAGCTCAAAGAACACGTAAAAGCTACCAAACGTGGAACTAATCACATATGGATAAAAATAAGCAGCTCCATCCTCAGCGGCCAGCAGGACATCTATCTCTGTGCAGTATATATGCCCCCACCAGGGTCTCCCTACCACGACCCCGACACTTACGAGGTCCTACAAAGGGAAGCCGTCCACTTCCAACCCAAAGGCAGAGTACTAATATGCGGAGACCTGAATGCAAGGACAGGCACAGAGATAGACTACCTGCCTCCTGACGACAACCCACATACGCACGGTAGTGAGATCCACCACCCAGAACCCACACAGACAAGAAGAAACAGCCAAGACAGAATTGTCAACAAGAGTGGGAGACAACTGCTGAACATGTGCCGAAGCCTAGGACTGTACATAATAAACGGACGTACCACAGGCGATCCCAGAGGACGCTTCACACTAAACTCTCAAGTGGGCAACAGCGTGGTGGACTATGCCATTACAGACGCAGACCTGTCAGACATTGAAGACTTCACAATCGCACCTGACTCCCATCTATCAGACCACAACCAGATCCTACTATACATGAGAACCATGAACAAAACACCCACACATGAGCCCCAACAGTCCGGCCTCTACAACTTACCAAGACATTTCAAATGGGCCAACCACCAGGCCATAGAATATACCAACGCAACCAACCGACCCGAAATCAAGACACTGCTCACAAACTTCCATACAAACACCTATCAGCCAGACCAACAGGGAGTCACCAGAGCTGTGAAGGATCTCAAGTACATCCTACAGACCACAGCAGAACTAGCAGGCCTGAAACGAACCAAATCCATAAGACAAACCAACAAACAGTCCCACAAATGGTTCGACAGCGACTGCAGAGCACTACGCCATACCCTAAGAACAGCCTCCAACCAAAAACACAGGGACCCCAACAACAAGGAGGTGAGGGAAGCCTACAACAATCTATGCAAGCAATACAAGGGCACCCTCAGAGAGAAGAAACAGAGATACCTCTCCCACAAAATCGAGCAACTAGAGGACTCCCTCCAGGACAGCTCATTCTGGGAGACCTGGCACCACATGGGCACAAAGCCCAAGAAAAACTCTCTCCACATCCAAAATGGCAATATCTGGCTCAACTACTTCAGAGGTCTCTACAAAAACATCCCAGAAGAAGAACTAACTCCAGAACAGCAACAGATAATCACCAAACTGAGGGACATGGAGAAAGTCATCAAAGACTTCCAGAACCCTCTGGACTCACCAATCACCATAAAAGATATACAGGAAAGAATTGCCCTGCTGAAAGGCAAAAAGGCCAGTGGCCCTGATGGCATCCTACCAGAGATGATCAAATACAGCCCTTCAGCAATACACGCGGCACTGGCAAAGCTATTCACCCTCGTGCTCAATGCTGGATACTTCCCCGAAGACTGGAACAAAGGGCTCATAACCCCCATCTACAAGAATGGGGACCAATATGACCCCAACAACTACAGAGGGATCTGCGTCAGCAGCACGCTGGGGAAACTGTTCAACAGCATCATCAATAACAGAATCCTCACCTTCCTCACACAACACGGGGTCCTCAGCAAGAGCCAAGCAGGGTTCATGCCAAACCACCGCACCACAGACCATATCTACACCCTGCACAGCCTCATCAAGACACACGTCCACAACACCAGAAGAGGCAAGATATTCGCCTGCTTCGTGGACTTTAAGAAGGCGTTCGACTCAGTATGGCACCCAGGCCTACTTCTAAAACTCCTAGAGAGTGGAATAGGAGGAAGAACGTACGACGTCATCAAGAGCTCCTACACCGGAAACCAGTGCAGTGTGAAGGTGAATGGGAAAAGGACCGCATACTTCCAACAGGCCCGAGGGGTCAGACAAGGCTGTAGCCTGAGCCCAACGCTCTTCAACATCTATATCAATGAACTGGCTACAGCCCTGGAGGCCTCACCAACCCCAGGCCTCACCCTGAACAATCGAGAGGTGAAGTTCCTGCTGTATGCCGATGACCTCCTACTCCTGGCCCCCACCGAGAAAGACCTCCAAGAAAGCCTGTCAGTGCTGGAAAAATTCAGCACCACATGGGCCCTACACATCAACCAGAAGAAGACCAAAATCATGGTATTTCAGAAGAAGGGCCACAATAAAGCCTCCACCACCCCACAATTCACACTGAACGGCTCCACACTGGAGAAAACCAACAACTACACCTACCTGGGGCTGGAGCTCAGCCAATCAGGAAGCTTCAAAGCAGCAATAGAAACCCTGAAAGCAAAAGCCTGCAGAACCTTCTACGCCATCAGAAGACAACTGTACCACCTCAAACCACCGGTGAGGGTCTGGCTGAAGATATTTGACGCAGTCATCACCCCGATCCTTCTCTATGGCAGTGAAGTTTGGGGCCCAGCCACCTACCCAGACCAGTCAAAGTGGGATTCCAGCCCAACAGAGAACTTCCACCTGGAGTTCTGCAAATACCTGCTCCATGTCCATCGCAACACCACCAACATAGCCTGCAGGGCAGAGCTAGGCAGACTCCCCCTATGGCTCACCATACAGAAGAGGGCGCTAGCTTTCCAGGCACACATCCAGGTGAGCAAGCCCGACTCCTACCACCACCAAGCATGGCTAAGCCACCTGAGCAAACCAGACATTCACCAACCAAACAGCAGCCAACCACCAAACCAAAAACACCAACAGATGATAACCAAGGCCGAAATAAAGGCGACCACAGAGGCAAACAGAGAGCGGTACATTGAAGAATGGAGAAATGAAATAAATAACTCCAAGAAACTCACCGTGTACCAATCCCTACAAAGGGACTACACCATGGCCACCTACCTGGAGAGAATACGCCACCCCAAGCACAGACAGACCCTGAGTCGGTACAGACTGAGCGCCCACAACCTAGAGATAGAGACGGGGCGATACAGGCAGACGTACAAGCCACGGGAGAAGAGACTGTGCCAGCACTGTGACCAGGGGGTCCTAGAAGACGAGACCCACTTCCTGCTACACTGCACCAAATACTCAGCTGTGAGGGCCGTCTACTACCAAAGACTCTCTGCCCACATCCCAGACTTCATATCTGCAGACGAGAAGAGGAAACTCTACATCCTACTGGGAGAAGAAGAGGCCACTGTGGAGATCGCTGCCCAATACGTGACCAGCTGTCACCAAACCAGAGGAAGATGAGACTCCATGGACTGTTATATTTATCCCAAAACACCCGCCCCACCCACCCCCACCTCCCCATATAGCAGCCACCAACGAAGAGGAAGACGAGACTCCACGGACTGTTATACCCCAAACAAACCGCCCTGCCCCACCCCACCTCCAACCCCCCCCCATATAGCAGTCACCAACGAAGAGGAAGATGAGACTCCATGGACTGTTATAACCCAAACCCCCCCCCCATACCCACCACCCACCCAACCCAACTCCCCCCCCACACACACACACACACTTTACTAGCTTTGGCAATGCCAAATACCTATTCGGACGTGCCAATAAAGCATTTTTTGATTTGATTTGATTTGATTTGATTTGTGTAACACTTACCTATGTATATATCCATTCAAGAAAAAGGTGAGCGAGGACACTTTTGCACAAGGTGAAACCTTCTATTCTTGTAGACCTGGATGACCAGGTTCTAAGTTCCAAGTGAGTAGCTATTGGAAATGCAGAGGTTGCAGCTGCCTATGGGTCACCGAGCCTAAAGGGGCCTTATGGTCTCTTGTCCACATAAAAGACACCAGCATTATATAAATGGCGTGTGAGAGATTCTCTATCAGGTAACATCTATGGGACATTATAATGTGTGCAGGGGCCGCTATGGGACATAATACCATGTGGAGGCCACTTTGGGACATTACAGTGTGTGTAAATAGGGCATTATATTTTGTGGGGTCAGGAAGGGGGGAACCTCAAGTCAAAATCTTGCTATGGGGCCCAGTCTTTGCTAGTTATGACCGTGCTTAAAACATAGTGTAGAATACAGTCAGGGCTCCTAGGAACCTATCTATAAAACAGAGTGTAGAACACTGTCAGAGCTCCTAGGAACCTATCTATAAAACATAGTGTATAACACTGTCAGGGCTCCTAGGAACCTATCTATAAAACATAGTGTAGAATACTGTCAGGACTCCTAGGAACCTATCTATAATACATAGTGTATGACACTGTCAGGGCTTCTAGGAACCTATCTATAAAACATAGTGTAGAACACTGTCAGAGCTCCTAGGAACCTATCTATAAAACATAGTGTATAACACTGTCAGGGCTACTAGGAACCTATCTATAATACATAGTGTATGACTGTCAGGGCTCCTAGGAACCTATCTATAAAACATAGTGTAGAATACTGTCAGGACTCCTAGGAACCTATCTATAATACATAGTGTATGACACTCTCAGGGCTCCTAGGAACCTATCTATAAAACATAGTGTAGAACACTGTCAGAGCTCCTAGGAACCTATCTATAAAACATAGTGTATAACACTGTCAGGGCTCCTAGGAACCTATCTATAAAACATAGTGTAGAACACTGTGAGGGCTCCTAGGAACCTATCTATAAAACATAGTGTAGAACACTGTCAGGGCTCCTAGGAACCTATCTATAAAACATAGTGTAGAATACTGTCAGGACTCCTAGGAACCTATCTATAATACATAGTGTATGACACTGTCAGGGCTCCTAGGAACCTATCTATAAAACATAGTGTAGAACACTGTCAGAGCTCCTAGGAACCTATCTATAATACATAGTGTAGAACACTGTCAGAGCTCCTAGGAACCTATATATAAAACATAGTGTATAACACTGGCAGAGCTCCTAGGAACCTATCTATAAAACAGAGTGTAGAACACTGTCAGAGCTCCTAGGAACCTATCTATAAAACATAGTGTATAACACTGTCAGGGCTCCTAGGAACCTATCTATAAAACATAGTGTAGAACACTGTGAGGGCTCCTAGGAACCTATCTATAAAACATAGTGTAGAACACTGTCAGGGCTCCTAGGAACCTATCTATAAAACATAGTGTAGAATACTGTCAGGACTCCTAGGAACCTATCTATAATACATAGTGTATGACACTGTCAGGGCTCCTAGGAACCTATCTATAAAACATAGTGTAGAACACTGTCAGAGCTCCTAGGAACCTATCTATAATACATAGTGTAGAACACTGTCAGAGCTCCTAGGAACCTATCTATAAAACATAGTGTATAACACTGTCAGGGCTCCTAGGAACCTATCTATAAAACAGAGTGTAGAACACTGTCAGAGCTCCTAGGAACCTATCTATAAAACATAGTGTATAACACTGTCAGGGCTCCTAGGAACCTATCTATAAAACATAGTGTATAACACTGTCAGGGCTTCTAGGAACCTATCTATAAAACATAGTGTAGAATACTGTCAGGACTCCTAGGAACCTATCTATATTACATAGTGTATGACACTGTCAGGGCTCCTAGGAACCTATCTATAAAACATAGTGTAGAACACTGTCAGAGCTCCTAGGAACCTATCTATAAAACATAGTGCATAACACTGTCAGGGCTACTAGGAACCTATCTATAATACATAGTGTATGACACTGTCAGGGCTCCTAGGAACCTATCTATAAAACATAGTGTGTAACACTGTCAGGGCTCCTAGGAACCTATCTATAAAACATAGTGTATAACACTGTCAGGGCTCCTAGGAACCTATCTATAAAACATAGTGTAAAACACTGTCAGGGCTCCTAGGAACCTATCTATTAAAGATAGTGTATAACACTGTCAGGACTCCTAGGAACCTATCTATAAAACATAGTGTAGGATACAGTCAGGGCTCCTGGGAACCTATCTATAAAACATAGTATAGGACACTGTCAGGACTCCTAGGAACCTATCTATAAAACATAGTGTAGAACACTGTCAGGGCTCCTAGGAACCTATCTATAAAACATAGTGTAGAACACTCTTAGGGCTCCTAGGAACCTATCTATAATACATAGTGTATGACACTGTCAGGGCTCCTAGGAACCTATCTATAAAACATAGTGTAGAACACTGTCAGAGCTCCTAGGAACCTATCTATAAAACATAGTGTAGAACACTGTCAGAGCTCCTAGGAACCTATCTATAAAACATAGTGTATAACACTGGCAGAGCTCCTAGGAACCTATCTATAAAACATAGTGTATAACACTGTCAGGGCTCCTAGGAACCTATCTATAAAACATAGTGTAGAATACTGTCAGGACTCCTAGGAACCTATCTATAATACATAGTGTATGACACTGTCAGGGCTCCTAGGAACCTATCTATAAAACATAGTGTAGAACACTGTCAGAGCTCCTAGGAACCTATCTATAAAACATAGTGCATAACACTGTCAGGGCTACTAGGAACCTATCTATAATACATAGTGTATGACACTGTCAGGGCTCCTAGGAACCTATTTATAAAACATAGTGTAGAACACTGTCAGGGCTCCTAGGAACCTATCTATAAAACATAGTGTATAACACTGTCAGGACTCCTAGGAACCTATCTATAAAACATAGTGTAGGATACAGTCAGGGCTCCTGGGAACCTATCTATAAAACATAGTATAGGACACTGTCAGGGCTCCTAGGAACCTATCTATAATACATAGTGTATGACACTGTCAGGGCTCCTAGGAACCTATTTATAAAACATAGTGTATAACACTGTCAGGGCTCCTAGGAACCTATCTATAAAACATAGTGTAGAACACTGTCAGGGCTCCTAGGAACCTATATATCCAAATTCTATCTCTTCAAGAGAAAGACAGCTGAAGTTATGCCAAAGTGAATGTGAATGGAAAAAAGAATGCTAAGCAGAGTTTAACCCTACTCTGCACTGACACTCACTTTTATGCATTTAACATTTAAACTCTCCAAAAATTATCCTTATTGTCTCTTGGGAAACAAATTTGAACTTTGTGCTTAGTTGAAAAGTGATGAAGAATTGGATTTTCAAAAATATGAAAAGCCAAAAATTATGCTGTGATGGGAGCAGATGTGAAATTATTATTATTATTTTTTTATGCCAACACTGTGTTACCAACAGAGGAGTATAATGGAATGGAATGATGGACCAGGTCACAAGCTGCAAGATTGTTTATGGGCGAACAACCAAAAAAAATGTTAGAAATTTAAGAGATTTTTTTCAGGTAAGTACAGGCAGAATCAGCATTTTGCTGTTAGAACAAAAGTTCATATGTATTTAATGGAAGCTAAATAAACTCTTGCCCAAAAATACCTTAAGAAATCAGTCAGGTCTGACGGTCAAAAAAACTGTTTTCATACAGATGAAACTGCTCCACTGCATAACAGACAGACACAATTAGATTAGCAATGAAAGAGTTAAATGGTACTGTATCTCTTTGTATTAGTTCAGGCTGCTATTGTCAGGCTCACAGCACAGATATTCTCCCTTACTCCTTAATCAGGCTGGTGGGTTAAAAGTCATGTGCCTTGCATGCCGGAACAAAGCGCGATCAGAGATTTGCTAATGCCTTGCCGGAACGAACGAAGCGATCAGAGATGTCACCTATTTACTACTTTGCCGGTTTCTCATTTGGCATTGTATAGGCAATGTGTGAAATGACGAATCGTTTCCTACATTGCCGACTATTTTTTGGCATTCTATACAATGCCTAGGTATTCTATAAAATGCCGGATTTCACATATTGCCGGTAACATATAAATGTTGTTTAAATAAAATTATCTTTATTAAGAAGACAAATATTTTTAGTTTTTTTTATACATTTAAATACCTATATGTTCCCATTTGTTGCTTCTGTACATATAAAATGCACAGACTGCGTTTGAGACATATTTAAAGTCGGTGTTGGACTAGGATGGCTCACGCAGGAATCCCCGCACTTACACCTTGGCATGTTACCAATATGTTTATTAATTGATGTCTGAGGAATATCACATTCATTGCTCTTGGGCACACAAATTCTCAAGACTGGTTGCTGGTGGCTTTTGCAATTGTTCACAAATAACATCACACATGTGTTTAATGGGGTCAAGTCCTGGGACACTCCAGGCCATGGTAGCACTATTAGGCCACACAGTAACTTGAGAAACGTGTGGCCTGGTCTTGTCCTTCTTTTTCTTCATGTGTTCAGTAGAGATGAGCAAACACTATTCAAAACAGCCGTTTTGAATAGCATGCTCCCATAGAAATGAATGGATGTGGCCGGCACACAGACTTTGCCGGCGGCCGGCCGCTTAACCCCCGCGTGCCGGCTACGTCCATTCATTTGCTTGGGAGCGTGGTATTCGAAACGACTGTTTCGAATAGTGTTTGCTCATCTCTAGTGTTCAGTACTTTTTCCCTGTGACATTTCTTATTATTACACATAACTTAATTTATGGACATCTCTGGTCTGATGTCTTTGCCTGTGTGAATTGGACGGGTTGTTACCGACATCTGGTGAGAATTTCATGTCAATAGTACCTTTAGAAATAGATGTATATAGACAATTGGTAAAGTATTAATACTTATTGTACCCACTGCATAGATCGATAGATAGATAGATAGATAGATAGATAGATAGATAGATAGGAGATAGATAGATAGATAGATAGATAGATAGATAGATAGATAAAAAGATAGATAAAAAGATAGATAGATAGATAGATAGATAGATAGATAGGAGATAGATAGATAGATAGATAGATAGATAGATAGATAGATAGATAAAAAGATAGATAAAAAGATAGATAGATAGATAGATAGATAGATAGATAGATAGATAGATAGATTAGATAGGAGATAGATAGATAGATAGATAGATAGATAGATAGATAGATAGATAGATAGATAGATAGAAGATAGATAGATAGATAGATAGATAGATAGATAGATAGATAGGAGCTAGATAGATAGATAGATAGATAGGAAGATAGATAGATAGATAGATAGATAGATAGATAGATAGATATGAGATACGTCGCAGCATGAGGCAATAAATCTCCTTCATTTTTTTCACAATTTTTGGTGTGTTGCCTGCTTTTTGGAGATATATTGAATGGGACAAATCCTTTTCCCATTGATGAGTACCCTTTGCCTAGACTGGTGCGGTCATATATATATATATGTTTTGTGTACATAGATAGATAGATAGATAGATAGATAGATAGATAGATAGATAGGAGATAGATAGATAGATAGATAGATAGATAGATAGATAGATAGATAGGAGATAGATAGATAGATAGATAGGAGATAGATAGATAGATAGATAGATAGATAGATAGATAGGAGATAGATAGATAGATAGATAGATAGATAGATAGATAGGAGATAGATAGATAGATAGATAGATAGATAGGAGATAGATAGATAGATAGATAGATAGATGATAGATAGATAGATAGATAGATAGATAGATAGATAGATAGATAGGAGATAGATAGATAGATAGATAGATAGATAGATGATAGATAGATAGATAGATAGATAGATAGATAGATAGATAGGAGATAGATAGATAGATAGATAGATGATAGATAGATAGATAGATAGATAGATAGATAGATAGGAGATAGATAGATAGATAGATAGATAGGAGATAGATAGATAGATAGATAGATAGATAGATAGATAGATAGGAGATAGATAGATAGGAGATAGATAGGAGATAGATAGATAGATAGATAGATAGATAGATAGGAGATAGATAGATAGATAGATAGATAGATAGATAGATAGATAGGAGATAGATAGATAGATAGATAGATAGATAGATAGATAGATAAAAAGATAGATAAAAAGATAGATAGATAGATAGATTAGATAGGAGATAGATAGATAGAAGATAGATAGATAGATAGATAGATAGATAGATAGATAGATAGGAGATAGATAGATAGATATGAGATACGTCGCAGCATGAGGCAATAAATCTCCTTCATTTTTTTCACAATTTTTGGTGTGTTGCCTGCTTTTTGGAGATATATTGAATGGGACAAATCCTTTTCCCATTGATGAGTACCCTTTGCCTAGACTGGTGCGGTCATATATATATATATGTTTTGTGTACATAGATAGATAGATAGATAGATAGATAGATAGATAGATAGATAGATAGATAGATAGGAGATAGATAGATAGATAGATAGATAGATAGGAGATAGATAGATAGATAGATAGATAGATAGATAGGAGATAGATAGATAGATAGATAGATAGATAGATAGGAGATAGATAGATAGATAGATAGATAGATAGATAGATAGGAGATAGATAGATAGATAGATAGATAGATAGATGATAGATAGATAGATAGGAGATAGATAGATAGATAGATAGATAGATAGATAGATAGATAGATAGGAGATAGATAGATAGGAGATAGATAGATAGATAGATAGGAGATAGATAGATAGATAGATAGATAGATAGATAGATAGATAGATAGATAGGAGATAGATAGATAGATAGATAGATAGATAGATAGATAGATAGATAGATATGCATACATGTGTATGTGTGCATCTTTGTTTTTCCCAACACAATCCATATTTTTTTGTCTCTTTTCTTATTTATTTTTGGCCGAGGCTATGCAAATGAAAAATTAGCATAATTGCCATGACTATTAGCAAGAAGGACATTCACAATTATAGCTGTATCTGCAAGTGCTGAAAACAAATATTTCTAATGATGAAACTCCAGGGATATTATAAGATATTGCAGATGTTCCTCTCCTTGCCTGAAGTGCTGCACATTATTATGGACATTGCTTGTGAATTACAATATTATTGATTTGTTTTCAGTCTTAGATTTCAGTTTTGATAGTAGAAATACAAGCAATGCGCATCAAGGAAGGAGAAATATTACATGGAGCTTTATTGTAGAATTATCTGAACTGTGTCATATTCCAATTGTGTATATATATATATATATATATATATATATATATATATATATATATATACTGTATTTATTAATGGCTTGGGAATGGTGCAGGCTAGAAAAAAAAATCGAAGGATGTAAAATGCTGGAGTGGGTGAAGATGAGTTGGTGAAGGTCCACTCATGAAGACAACCCTATGGGAAGCGTATGGAGTGATCGTCCGGGCAATCTGCCTATTGTCACTCGCTCTACCCTATGAAAGCATTGACTGTGATGCGACAATCCCTTTCAGTAGAATCCACATGACTCTTTTTGCTTACTACAAGCCGTCAAACACTTGCTCACATCCGTCTTGGGCCAGACCCGACCTCTTCGGAAAGACGGTGGTATTATAAATTAATTTTAGATTTTATCCGAGACCACAATCTCTCCGACCCTACACCTCAGTTATTCTGGCTGGCTATCGACAATTGGGAAATTCAGAGCAGAACCTTCCATGCACGTCGGTTAGCCCCGGTTACACATTTATTTATTTATAAAGAGGGATTGTTCGCCAAGGCGGCTGAAACCACCGAGCGGCGAATTCTTACAAATATGGCTCAGCTCCCACTGCGATAAAGAATCTTATTTTTCCCTTTCATGGGGGAAGAAAAAAAAAACCCCGTATATTGTGGATATTCCTCATCAGGGTTTCCGGTTCTTTCATTACCTATTCTATAGCCTATGACTCGGAATGCATTAGTGGAAGCTGTAAATGTCCCGGCCATGTTTTATAGATAGGTGCATTTTCAACCCCTGAGACACGAGCAACGTACGGAAATCGATCTGTGAATAATAAGCGTTGTTCACATTCAGATCAGGTTACCGTGTTTCCTGCTTGACTGCTCAGGCTGGAAATGAATGGAGAAGAAGGATTTGATGGAAGAGATAGAATTAGTAATAAAGAAGAAATAAAAATAAAACAAGTTCGGTCCTAATACAATTTTCAGTGCTTGCTAAGTTGATACAAGAAGAACATAGTGGCGGCCGCTGAAATGATTTCATCCATCTGAGGTAATTGGTTGCATGGGATTCAATTAACAAGAAGCGAAGACACTTAAAAGATTTCGGGCTATATATTTCCGGAGAGGCAGAATATAACGGGGGCTCCTAGGTCATGATGGGGACATCACCACTGCTTAGCGATATCATTTACCCCATTACAGTCTGCGACGTACTATTACACGTGTTATTAACAAGTCTAACGGCGCCGGGATCAGTAGAGCGGCAACTGTTAGATGATGTCAAGAACCGGTTGGAGATGGCGGCAGGTCCTTCTAAAACCTTTCATCTAGACCACCGTCTACTTTAGACGTCAACATTAAATAACCAATCGTAGAAGGCACGTGTCATCCGCCATCTGGGTGCACGCAACATTATGGAAGGCACGATGGATCAACACAAGTATACATCTATCCTTGCGGACCATGTTCACTCCTACATGTGAAATGTTTTTCTTTAGGATCTACCTGCAGGACAATGCGACGTGTCATAAAGCTCGCAGTGTACGTGCGTGGTTCGAGGAGCACCAGGATGAGTTTACCGTACTCCTTTGGCCAGCAAATTCCCCGGACTTGAACCCAATTGATCGGGTTGTTCACGCCATAAGTGCTCAACCGGGTAACCTAGCACAGCTGACCACGGCACTGGAGTCGGCATGGCTCTACATCCCAGTGAACACCATCCCAACATCCCCTCTCTTCCTGCATGTCTCGCAGCGGTCCGCTCTGCCAAAGGCGGATATTCTGGATTCTGACAGGTGGTCACATTAATGTGACTGGACTGTGTATATACCACTAGAAAGCCAACAGAATTCAGTGCACTGTTGGCTTTCCCGTTACGTGCCATATCCAGCTTCAAACACAGAAGTCTATGGAGAGGGGGAGGGGGAAGGAAATGGATGCTGGTGGCCGGTAACTGTTTTTTTTTAGAATCTGTTTCTATTTTCTGAAAGCAGCATTTTTTATTCTATTTTCTCTATGGGGCGGCCATCTTGCCTGAGTTTATCTTCTGCTCTGTTAACAGCATTTCATAATATGTTTACAGCACAGTCCTGGCCATAAGTAGCAGTAGTTTGGAGCCGATTCATTGAGGTCTATGGAAGAGTTTTCTAGACATTCTCTGTGCATGGATAGGGAGGACATAACCTGTGACATCATCTATTGTCAGTCATGGATATAATGATGGGTCACTACGGAAGTTACCAGTACAGGTGTTAACTTCTAGTGTGATCCTGTCTTGTTTGTGACATATATGAGGTTACTGATGCAATGAAAATCCCTATAGAATTAGAAAGTGTTAAGACTAGAGATGAGCGAGTAGTACTCGATCGAGTAGGTGTTCGATCGAATACTACGCTATTCGAAATACTTGTACTCGATCGAGTACCACTCGCTATTCGAATGGAAAAATTCAATGCAGAATCAGCACTGATTGGCCGAATGCTATACAGTCGGCCAATCAACGCTGGTTCTTCTCCTACCTTTAGTTGTCTTCTCCGTGCAGCTTCCCCGCGGTGTCTTCCGGCTCTTCATTCACTCTGCCAGGCATCGGGCCTGGGCAGAGCTGACTGCGCATGCCTGCGCTACAAGAAAATGGCTGCTTTGACTGTTAGCAGCCATTTTCTTGTAGTGCGAGCATGCGCAGTCGGCTCTGCCCAGGCCCGATGCCTGGCAGAATGAATTCAGAGCCGGAAGACGCCGCAGGGACGCTGCACGGAGAAGACTTCTCGGAGAATCCAGCCCGACCCTCACTCGTGGACTTGGTAAGTTCAATTTGATCAAACGTTGCCTACCCCTGAAATGAGCATTTTTCCCCCTTAGAGTATAATAAGGTTAAATATTCGATTCGAGTAGTCGAATATTGAGGGGCTACTTGAAACGAATATCAAATATTTAACTACTCACTCATCTCTAGCTAAGACGGGTTCACACAGGGTTTTTTGGATCAGATTTTGACGTGCAAAATCCGCTCCAAAAAAACCTTTCCCGTGGCTAGCTGCGACTGGATGTCAGTGCAGTGCTCACGGAGTTTTATGGCATCCAGTCATGGCATACCACTCTGGATTAGGCCCAAATGAGTGGGCCTAGTTGAGAGGGAGTCTCGTGCCAGAGACTGTGCCGCTGGATCAAGAAAGGGCATGTCGCTTTTTTTTTTTCGCGAGCAGGAACAAACCAAAAAAAGGAACCCATTGAATTCAATGGAAGGCAGTTTTTTTTTAGCTAGATTCTGAAATGGATTCCACTTCAAAATCTGGACCATCAAAAATGTGTTTCTTAGGGTTGGTTCACACTAGCGCTTGTATTCCGTCTGCAAGGAGTCCGCATGGAGAGCCCCCCGGACGGAATGCAATCGCAATTGCAAGCAATGTGCTTGCAAAGCACATGGAGCCCATAGACTATAATGGGCTCCGTGTGCTTGCTGCGCACTGCCCGCACTAATGAATTGTGCGGGCAGTGCGCGGCAAGCACACGGAGCCCATTATAGTCTATGGGCTCCGTGTGCTTAACTGCACAGCGCTTGCATTAGCGTTGGTATTCCGTTCAAGGGGGTCTTCATGCGGACTCCTAGCGCTAGTGTGAACCAACCCTTAGAAAAACTTGGTTGAAAAAAAAATGGGCCATTTCTGTTGATTCCTTCCCTTTAAATTCCTTCCGTCCGGCCTCTTTGTTCTCACTAGCCTTAGAACCCGCGGTAAAACAACGGTTAAATAATGTTTACCAGTGAATAACCCCAAGGCCCGCACAAACACTGTCTTTTAAGTCCTCGATACAGTGTTAGAGACGTGCTCTTGAATTAATTTTTCTCAGTGTGGGAGCAACCTAGTTACCAATTGACTTATTTAGATCAATCTTATCACTTCTCGCAGAGCAGAGATTACACACATGTAGATGTCTTTGTTCCTCATTAGTCTGCCGTACTCATTAATTCTACCAGAGAGGGTCAAATGATTCTTATCTTCTGTGGGCCTCTCTATGTTCATTTACTCTTCGGAAGTCCCTGCTGCATGCAACACTGAAATGCAAGACCAGCGAGAAGTTATTTCAAACTAATTAAAAGTTTTTGATACATTTTTACCTAAACGTCCACCAACGGGCGCTGACGAATAAACCAGAGGAAGAACTTTGGGGAAACATTCTTAGATTTTTTGATAGTTTTGTTTCTAATATTATTTTTTTTTTTTTTAATAAACTGACAACAATGGTTTAATTAAAGGTAAATTCTTAGCAGATCATTAGGCGATTTATCCTTCTGTATTTACAGCGTTCATTTCAGACAAGTATCTCCGGAGCTATTTCATGCTTGTTTAATGAGGCCATTTTTTTTAAACGCTTTTTAATGAACATGAAGGAATCAGGCATGTAATTAATTCTGTTTATTGTACCTATTTATCCATTTATTTCCATGCCGTATCTCATGTTAGGACTGTAAATATACAAGGGGGGAGGCGATAGGGAATTGGTAGGTCTTAAAGAAACCGTCCATGTAATATTACTCTAATCTGACTCCATAGGGTAACTATTAAAGAGAATGTCTCCCATATTTCATTCCAGCTTCAATATATTATTTTCTATTAGAGATGAGCGAGTAGTATTCAATCGAATACCTCGCCACCGTAGGAATGCGTGTAAGCGGCCGAACACTAAGGGGTTAACCAACAATTATATAACATAGAATAGACCTTCCCATGCCAAAACATTTCTGCCATAATATCACCAATGACATGAAAATTTTGATTTTAAGAGGGAATTTTAAATCAAGAAAACAGCGACTGATTTATGAGTACAAGTGCATGACCCTATTCAAGACTCTGGATAGTGGAATGAATACATCACGTGGGTTCATGTCTTTCTATACAAATCACTGAACTAAGACAGCCATAAAGATAAAGAACCTGGGTACTGTGAATTGTTTATATATATATATATATATATATATATATATATATATATATATATACTAGAGGGAGGACCCGGCTTCGCACGGGTATATTACATTTTATGTTTGTGTATTGGCCCCATAAGAATTGTCCAGTTTTGCACTGGTGTATTGTGTATGTGGTTTGTGTGTATGTCCATACACGTCATGTGATTATGTGTATCTCATTTTGGATATCAGTGAAAAATCTGTCATTAGTTGTTATGGATATCTGGAGTAAAGCTGTATCTAATCCTTCCCCGTGTAATACTGTGTTTAGATGCAAGTATCCAATCCTTGTTGGTGTGGTACTTTGTGCAGATGCACATATCTAATCCTCCGGCGTGTGGTACTGTGTGCAGATGCGTGTATCTAATCCTCCTCGTGTGGTATTGTGTGAAGAGGCGCGTATCTAATCCTCCCGTAAGTGAAACTGTGTTCAGATGCATATATCTAATACTCTGGAATGTGGTATTGTGTGCAGATGCACGTATCTAATCCTCCCCATGTGGAACTGTGTTCTGAGACGCGTATTTACTTCTCTGGCATGTGGTACTGTGTGCAGAGGCCTGTATCTAATCCTCCAAAGTGTGGTACTGTGTTCAGACGCACATATCTAATCCTCCCCTGTGCGGTATTGTGTTAAGAGGCACGTATCTAATCCTACGGCGTGTGGAACTGTGTGTAGACGCGCATATCTAATCCTACAGCATGTGGTACTGTATGCAGACGTGTGTATCTAATCCTATGGCGTGTTCAACTGTGTGAAGATGCGTGTATTTATTCCTCTGGCGTGTGGATCTGTAAGCAGACGCAGGTATCTAGTCCTACAGCATGTGGTACTGTGTGCAGACCTGCTTATCCAATCCTCTGGCATGTGGTATTGTGTGCAGACCTGCTAATCCAATCCCCCGGCATATGGTACTGTGTGCAGACGCACGTATCTAATCCTCCAGCGTGTGAAACTGTGTGCAGACGCACGTATCTAATACTACGGCATGTGGTACAGTGTGCAGACGTGCGTTTCTAATCCTCCGGCGTATGGAACTGTGTGCAGATGTGCATATCCAATCCTCTGGCATGTGGTACTGTGTGCAGATGCGCACATCTAATCCTTCCCCGTGTGATACTGTGTGTAGAAACGTGTATCTAATCCTCTGGCGGTGGTACTATGTGAAGACATGCGTAGCTAATCCTCCAGCATTTTGAACTGTGTGCAGATGTGCGTATCTAATCCTCCCCCGTGTGATACTTAGAGCAGACACATGTATCTAATCCTTCAGCGTGTGTAACTGTGTGCAGACACACACATCTAACCCTCGGTCATGTGGTACTGTGTGCAGACGTGGATATCTAATCCTACGACATGTGGTACTGTGTGCAGATGCGCATATGTAATCGTACGGAATTTGGTACTGTGTGCGGACGCACTTATCTAATACTCTGTGGTATTGTGCGAAGAGGCGCGTATCTAATCCTATGGCATGTGGAACTGTGTGTAGACGTGGATATCTAATCCTACGACATGTGGTACTGTGTGCAGATGCGCGTATGTAATCCTACGGAATTTGGTACTGTGTGCAGACGCACTTATCTAATACTCTGGCGTGTGGTACTGTGTACAGACGCACGTATTTAATCCTCCCCTGTGTGGTATTGTGTGAAGAGGCGCATATCTAATCCTACGTCGTGTGAAACTGTGTGTAGACGCACGTATCTAATCCTACAGCATGTGGTACTGTGTGCAGACACGTGTATCTAATCCTATGGAATGTGGTACTGTGTGTAGACGCGCGTATCTAATCCTACAGCATGTGGTACTGTGTGCAGACGTGAGTATCTAATCCTATGGCGTGTACAACTGTGTGAAGACACGTGTATCTAATCCTCCCCTGTGTGGTATTGTGTGAAGAGGCACGTATCTAATCCTACGGCGTGTGGAACTGTGTGTAGACGCGCGTATTTAATCCTCCCCTGTGTGGTATTGTGTGAAGAGGCGCGTATCTAATCCTACGGCGTGTGAAACTGTGTGTAGACGCACGTATCTAATCCTACGGCATGTGGTACTGTGTGCAGACACGTGTATCTAATCCTATGGAATGTGGTACTGTGTGTAGACGCGCGTATCTAATCCTACAGCATGTGGTACTGTGTGCAGACGTGTGTATCTAATCCTATGGCGTGTACAACTGTGTGAAGACACGTGTATCTAATCCTCCCCTGTGTGGTATTGTGTGAAGAGGCACGTATCTAATCCTATGGCGTGTGGAACTGTGTGTAGACGCGCGTATCTAATCCTCCCCCGTGTGCTGAGACGCGTATCTAATTCTCTGGCTTGTGGTACTGTGTGCAGAGGTATGTATCTAATCCTCCAAAGTGTGACACTGTGTGCAGACACGCATATCTAATCCTCCCCTGTGTGGTATTGTGTGAAGAGGCACGTATCTAATCCTTCGGCGTGTGGAACTATGTGTAGATGCGAGTATCTAATCCTACTGCATGTGGTACTGTGTGCAGACACGTGTATCTAATCCTATGGCGTGTACAACTGTGTGCAGACACGCGTATCTAATCCTCTGGAGTGTGGAACTGTGTGTAGACGCGTGTATCTAATCCTAAGGCATGTGGAACCGTGTGCAGACACACGTATCAAATCCTTCAGTGTGTGGAACTGTGTGCAGAAGTGCGTATTTAATCCTCTGGTGTGTGGGACTGTGTGCAGACCCGTGTATCTAATTCTACGGCATGTGGTACTGTGTGCAGACGCGTGTATCTAATGCTATGGCGTGTACAACTATGTGAAGACACATGTATCTAATCCTCCCCTGTGTGGTATTGTGTGAAGAGGCGCGTATCTAATCCTACGGCGTGTGGAACTGTGTGTAGACGCGCGTATCCAATCCCCCGGCATGTGTTACTGTGTGCAGACGCACGTATCTAATCCTATGGCATGTGGTACTGTGTGTAGACGCGCGTATCTAATCCTCCCCCATGTGGTACTGTGTGCAGACGTGCGTATCTAATCCTCTGGAGTGTGGAACTGTGTGTAGACGCGTGTATCTAATCCTACGGCATGTGGTACTCTGTGCAGACGCGTGTATCTAATCCTATGGCGTGTACAAATGTGTGCAGACGCGCGTATCTAATCCTCTGGAGTGTGGGCCTGTGTGTAGACGCCTGTATCTAATCCTTTGGCATGTGGAACCGTGTGCAGATGCACGTATCAAATCCTTCAGTGTGTGTAACTGTGTGCAGAAGTGCGTATTTAATCCTCTGGTTTGTGGGACTTTGTGCAGACACATGTATCTAATCCTGTGGCGTGTGATACTGTGTGCTGATCTGTGTATCTAATCCTCTGATGCGTGTATCTCAGTTTGGATATCAGTGTTGTATTGTGCATGTGGAGTGACTGTGTGTATTGCAGTTGAAATATGAGTGAAAGTCTTGCAGGTTTGTATTGGCTAAGGGGGGGGGGCACTGTGTTTGGAATGCTGTATCTCAGCAACGGTACGTCCGAGCGAGTTGGAGTTTCGTCTTAAACCTTCCCGGATATCTGAAGTATCTCTGTACCAAATTTGGTGAAGATCGGTCCAGTCGTTTGGTTCGCATTAGAGTACAGACAGACAGACAGACAGACAGAAATTCATTTTTATAATATATGTATATAGTAATAAGCCTCTTCCCCCCTCCCTCCTGTAATCCTAGCCCTGTGTCCATTTATACATAAATATGCAGCCTGCAGAAAGTGTTTTTAGATATATCTGAAGAAGAAGCCAGAGGAAGCTTTGAAACGTCATATTCTGTCATCATTATGAGTTAGCCATTAAAAAAGGTATCACCTACTGAAGACTCGCAAGTTTTTTGATTTTTTTATGGATTTATTCCTATGGCGGCGAGGTATTAGATTGAATACTTCTCGCTCATCTCTAGATTCTACATTTTGTCACGATTAATTTTGTATGGCCACTGTACAACAAACTTTATAGAATATAATAGTTCAGGCAAAGAAAATAAACTTTGTGATACAGTGTCAAAGAAAAATGATTCTCTCTCCTCCCCTCCCTTCGAAGGGTAAGTTCACACAGAGTTTTTTTGGTCAGGATTTTGAGACCGTATCCGCCTCAAAATTCTGACCTAAAAGACGGCTCCCATTGAAATCAGTATACAGCATTCGGCCAATCAAAACTGGTTCTGCCAAAGGCTCGTCTCTGAGGAGGTGGAGTCTAAGATTGGACCACAATGGAGACTGCTGTGGTTCTATCTTAGACTCCGCCTCCTCACAGACGAGCCTTTGGCAGAACCAGCGTTGATTGGCTGAATGCTGTACACTGGCCAATCAACTCTGGTCAATGCATTCCTATAAGAAAAAGTAAGCTCCCTCGTAACCGCAAGCTGTCAGCTCTCCCAACTAGCAAGGACGAGCCTGCTGCAGAACTAGCCTTGATTTGCCGAATGCTATACAGTGTACAGCATTTGGCAAATCAAGGCTGGTTCTGAATGGAATCTTTACTGCGAATAGCGATAGTATTCAAAAGAGTACGAGTATTTTGAATACCGTAGTATTCGTTCGAATACCTACTCGATCGAATACTACTCGCTCATCTCTATCTACTATATCTATCTCAAAGCAGACTGCAGGTCACATGTATCAGATTACACATGTCTACACAAGTCTATGGAGAGAAGAGGAAGGACTGGACAGGAAGTGAAGCAGAGACAGAGGCTTTGCTAGATGCTGCAGCTATATAAAAAGCTTCTGTCACAGCCCATGTACTTTATTGAAATTGATACATAACAGTATATATATATATATATATATATATATATATCCTGCATCAACCTGAGGTTGTTTACGAGTTATTCTAGGTTCACACTAGCATTTGGCTTTCCACTCTTCGGGTCCACTTGGGGACCTGACGAATGGAAAACTAATCCTCCAAAAAAAAGCGGTTACTCCATAGACTGTAATGGGTCCACTGAGTTTCCACTCAAAAAGTACAAAAAAACGTAGACAGAAAACTTTTCTCTCCACATTTTTTAACTGGATTTGGGTACAGGAACCCAGATCGGAGTTCCTTGGTTAGGGACTTTAGAAAACAGATTCTCCTTTACGTTCTGTGTGCAGTCTATAAGAGAAATGATAGCGGATAGCATACACCTATCCGCTCAGGGATAAAACCTCAACTATAGATACAAAAGCCTCAGCAACAGCATATAAGTGGTTTCGATGAGATTTTGGTGGTAATAGACTCCATGTAGTGCAATGTTAGTAGACAAAGAGTTACAGAATGGAAACTTGTGAGCACTTGGCTCTCGTTTGCATTTGTTCTATCATATTATTGTTGTATGTTTATCGCTTTGATTACTTATTCGCTTTCAATAAACTTTATTTTAAAACTGGGAAGGCAATAAAGCACACTTTATAGACCCTCAATTCTGCTGGCAATTTTTCACTTGACATAAAGTTTAGACAGAAAATTAATTGTTATAATTAAATTACCGAAGGCTACGCAAAAACTTTCAATTACCGCATCCCTATACAAACGGTATAAAAAATATCCCAAGTACTCATCAAAAGTTCAGTGAAACTATAAAATATATAAAGTTCTCTCTATGTGATCACACGGCACAATGTGTCCAGAGAAAAGGAGCAATGGCATCAACTTATCCATTGGCCTGGCCTTACAAAGATGGGCACCAAATAATACTACACCACCGGGGCGCCAAAAAACTAGGAAGATTTTATCTAGAATGCTGTAGGAAAGGCCAGTCTTGACCCAACTGGTTACTAGAGTACAAATGCAAGTCATTTATTAAGACTATTCATTAGCGAACCAATTCATAACAAGACAGATTTCTTACAAATAGAGATGAGCGAGTAGTACTCGATCAAGTAGGTATTCGATGGAATACTACGGTATTCGAAATACTCGTACTCGATCGAGTACCACTCGCTATTCGAATGGAAAAGTTCAATGCAGAACCAGCATTGATTGGCCGAATGCTATACAGTCGGCCAATCAACGCTGGTTCTTCTCCTACCTTTAGAAGTCTTCTCTGTGCAGTTTCCCCGCGGCGTCTTCCGGCTCTTCATTCACTCTGCCAGGCATCGGGCGCTTGTAGTGCGGGCATGCACAGTCAGCTCTGCCCAGGTCCGATGCCTGGCAGAGTGAATTCAGAGCTGGAAGATGCCACGGGGACGCTGCAAGGAGAAGACTTCTCGGAGGATCCAGCCCGACCCTCACTCGTGGACTTGGTAAGTTCTATTTGATCGAACGTTGCCTCCCCTGAAACGAGCATTTTTCCCCCATAGACTATAATAGAGTTTGTTATTCGATTCGAGTAATCAAATATTGAGGAGCTACTCGAAACGAACATCGAACCTCGAACATTTTACTGTTTGCTCATCTCTAGTTACAAATTTTCCCAAAAATTTGGTTTTGGCCATAACCAAAATTTTGGAGGCTTTCCACCCCCAAATCACTATTATGCTCTAGGTTCACACTAGAGTTTGGCTTTCCATCATTTAGGGCCGCATGGGGCCCCGAAAGACAGAGAGCCCGTCCGCTTAAAAAGCAGTTCCAGGGGCCACACGGTGGCTCAGTGGTTAGCACTGCAGTGCTGGAGTCCTGGTGTTCAAATCCCACCAAGGACAAAAAAACCATCTGCAAGGAGTTTGTATGTTCTCCCCGTGTTTGCATGGATTTCCATCCCATATTCCAAAAAAGACATACTGATAGGGAAAAATGTACATTGTGAGCTCTATGTGGGGCTCACAATCTACATTTAAAAAAAAAAAAAAAAGCAGTTCTTTGCAGATACCTGCAGTCCCCATAGACTATAATGGGGTCCGCGGGGATTCCATTGGTTTTATACTGAAACGAGAGAAGAGAATAGTCCTCCTTGAGTAACTTTTCTCTCTGATTGGTGGTGAAATTTCCTATGGAGACTCCAGCGCAGATGTGAACCTAGCTATACTCTGGTATCTCTTAATACCACAGTGGTTGAGGGGAGTAAAGATAACAAATAGTGTTTGTTATCTCCTTTGGGCTCCATTAGGGTTTTTTTTCAGGTCCCCATCTTCTTTGGACCTCTTCGAGCATCTAAATTACATCAGTGGCCCCTGGAGACCATGAAACCTCTGTTTGTGCCTCCACCTCCTCTGGCATCCTCTTATTATACATTGGGGTCTAATGAGACCCCATAATATTCTAATAGCACTACTGGATCAGACCAAATGAAACTAAACTTCTGAACGAACCAAACCCAACGCTGATTAATACACATAGTTACATATAGTTACATAGTAGATGAGGTTGGATAAAGACATTAGTCCATCAAGTCACATAAGTATGTAAAAAGAAGAGGAAAATGGTGAGAATCTTCATTGTTCTTAAGATTTCTGTAAATGCACACAACCTCATGCAAGTACATGTCTGTAAAAAAAAATGTGTGCAGTCCATGCTTTCCACACACTTCAAAGTATTCTGGGCTGCAACATAGACTATAACAGGACATATTCTAAGTTTTTGAGGCTTGTCTCACAACCCCAACCATATGTGTCATATGTATGGGTCATAGAAATGAATTGGAATGTCTTATTTATATAAGACTTCATCTACCAGGGGTCTTTGGCTACAGTCACGTCTGTGCCACTTTGTCTGTTCTTCTGGTTTGTCAGAGAATTACAAGAACGGAACAAAGGACCACAAAAATACATGAACAAAGCCTGGGGGACCACATTGTCCGGGGTCTGTTATATAAACTAAAATTACACGCCAACAATCTTGCAGCCCAGTGGCGTAAGTAGGAATGGCGGGGCCCCGTGGAGAACTTTTGACATGGGGCCCCCTCCAAGAGGGGTACATGGGTGTGCAGGCTGTTTGTGAATAAGAGGGTGACGTGGGGTGCAGGGTGTGTATAAGCAAGAGGGGAAATGGGGTTGCATGCTGTGTGCGAGCAAGAGGGTGATCTGGAGGGTAGAAACCCCCATTCCACCACACTCTTGCTCACACACAGCCTACACCACCCATTCCCTCCTCTCGCTCACATAGGGCAGAATGAGTGGTGCAGACTGTGAGTAGGAGGGGTACATAGGTGTGCAGGCTGCATGTGAGAAAGGAAGGAATGGGGGTGCAGACTTTCTCACACACAGCCTGAACACCCATGTACCCCTCTTCCTCACAGCCTATAACCCATTCTCCCCAAAAAAGACACTGTCTATGTTAGTAGATGAAAGGACCTTTGATGACGTCATGATGACGTTATGTCTCAGGTCCTTCAATCTACTAGTATAGATGCCGGCACAGGGCCTGGGGACAGCGGGCAGGAGAAAGAAGTTTCTCCTAATTATTGGACTATCTGAATAAAAAAAAATGGTTGATGTTACTAAATAATCCCCTCTCCACACTCCTGTTCCACCTCAGTCATAAGTGAACCTGTACATGGCCTCCAGACCTGAGAATTGAATGATGGCTAGAGATGAGCAAGTAGGGGCCACACGGTGGCTCAGTGGTTAGCACTGCAGCCTTGCAGCGCTGGAGTCCTGGTGTTCAAATCCCACCAAGGGCCTAAAACCATCTGCAAGGAGTTTGTATGTTCTCCCCGTGTTTGCATGGATTTCCATCCCATATTCCAAAAAAAAAAAAAAAAAAGACATACTGATAGGGAAAAAATGTACATTGTGAGCTCTATGTGGGGCTCATAATCTACATTAAAAAAAAAAAAAGATATGAGTGAGTAGTACTCGATCAAGTAGGTATTCGATCGAATAATACAGTATTCAAAATACTCGTACTCGATCAAGTACCACTCGCTATTCGAATGGAAAAGTTTGATGCAGAACCAGCATTGATTGGTCGAATGCTATACAGTCGGCCAATCAACGCTGGTTCTTCTCCTACTTTTAGAAGTCTTCTCCGTGCAGCTTCCCTGCGGCGTCTTCAGGCTCTGAATTCACTCTGCCAGGCATCGGGCCTGGGCAGAGCCGACTGCGCATGTACGCTTGTAGTGCGGGCATGTGCAGTCGGCTCTGCCCAGGCCCGATGCCTGGCAGAGTGAATTCAGAGCCGGAAGACGCCGCAGGGACGCTGCACGGAGAAGACTTCTCGGAGGATCCAGCCTGACCCTCACTCGTGGACTTGGTAAGTATAATTTGATCGAATGTGGCCTACCCCTGAAACGAGCATTTTCCCCCATAGACTATAATAGGGTTCGATATTCGATTTGAGTAGTCGAATATTGAGGGGCTACTCGAAACAAATATCGAATCTCAAACATTTTACTGTTCGCTCATCTCTAATGATGACACAACAACACATAACAACACTAATGTTAGTAACATAACACACTGCACAAATAAATTAAAAACACATATTCCCCGAAGAAAATCCATTTTCGATTTACTATAGAAAAGGTTCGAAGCTGAAGTCTGCTGGAAAAGCCGTATTCAGTACCACAATCCACCGAGTCTTTTTACATAACAAAGCCCATTGAACGTCCCCCTCCCCTAATCCCTAAATGTACCCTGTCAATCCCCCTTACCTGTAAGCCACGTGGATCGCGGGAATTACATTCTCGAAAATGTTATGGTATTGGTTGCAACTAGGGTTGAGCGATCATGTTCCAAACACGATATTTTTAGGTGGGATCGAGATCGGTACTATTTCCCACAATGCTTTGCTTAGCCTTCACACAGAGTATACGCTCTGCTTATTCTGAATGGAGTGTATACTCAGTCTGAAGGCTCCACTGCGGTTCCATAGGAATGAATGGAAGCAGTCGGCACACAGCCTTAACCCCCTGCGCGTGGCTGCCTCCATTCATTCTAATGGGAGACTAAACTAACATCTCTAGTAGCTACTTACCTGCAGAGATGGCTGGTCCAGTGCCCGGTGTTCTTCTTCGCCTCGCTGCCGCTCCACGCTGCTCTTCTCGCCTCGCTCCTGCCACCTCCCAGGTTAGTGTTTAAAGAGCTAGGAAGGTGGGGCTTGTGGCTTAGGAGAGTTTGGGCGGGTGCAGGGCGGGGAGATGTGACGTCTCCCCTCCCAGTACCCACCCACACTCTCCTAACCCGCCCACACTCTCCTAACCTGGGAGGCAGGGGGCAGCGAGGCGAGAAGAGCAGTGTGGAGTGGCACCGAGGTGAAGAAGGGCACTGGAGCAGCCATCTCTGCAGATAAGTGGACATCAGGGGGGACTAAGTAGCCAGAGGATTAAAAAAAAATCTTCTGGCTACTTAGTGATTCACTACACAGCGTGGATTCTAACAATTAAAGCGTTCAATTGTTAGATTCCATGCTGTATAGTGAAAAGGATTGATTTTAAAATCCGATCTCCGATTAATAAAAAAAATTCCATTGACTTGCATTGGGATCGGAATTGAGATCGCGATCGGGTTCGAATGAAAAATGATCGGAAATCGGATTTTAAAATCGATCCTGAAAAGTCAAGATCGGCTCAACCCAGTCTAGCTTTTCCATCCGGCAGGTCAGGCACTTTGACAGTGTGCCATAAATTTTTCTTGAAGTTCCGTAAATTGTCACTCCGCCAATCCAATGTCGATGTGGCATTTGCTGCCATACAGTGAAACACTAGAAACAATGTGGATGGATAGTTGTTTCCCCCCCCCCCCTCTTTATAATATATGAATCTTCAATGCTTATAATGCATTTGGTTATTACGGTAAAACTTTCAACTATCCTCAATTTTACCCTCATGACCAACAACCCAGTAGTAAGGCAACACCTAGTAGTAAACTAATGTAATTTTTTTTATTTAAAGAGATTCTACCATTAAAATTAAATTTTTTCTCGATAACACGTAGGAATAGCCTTAAGAAAGGCTATTCTTCTCCTACCATTAGATGTCTTCTCCGCGCTGCCGTTCAATAGAAATCCCGGTTTTTGTCTGTATACAAATGAGTTCTCTCGCAGCACTGGGTGCGGTCCCCAGCGCTCAAACAGCACTGGGGGTGTTCCCAATGCAGCAAGAGAACTCTCCAGTGCCGCCTCCATCTTCTTCAAGGGCCGCCTCTCTGTATGTCTTCTTCCAATGCTGGGTTCAAAATTTTATGCATGCACAATCGGCTCTGCCATCGGGCCTCGGGCAGAGCCGACTGCGCATACTCACAGGCCACAGCTTACTGCAGGCATGCACAGTCTACTCTGCCCAAGGCCCGAGACCTAGAAGATTGAAGCCTAGGACGAAAGAAGACACAGGGAGAGGGCATTCCAGAAGAAGATAGAGGCATCGCTGGAGATTTCTCTCACAGCATTGGGGACGCCCCCTGTGTTGTTTGAGCGCTGAGGACCGCCCCCAGTGCTGCAAGAGAGCTCATTTGCATACAGACGAAAAACGGTATTTCTACTGAACGGCGGCGCGGAGAAGACATCTAAAGGTAGGAGAAGAATAGCCTTGACTAGGGGAGGAGGAATTGGGCCTCCTTTGATATGTTGTTTTGACCCTATTACCTATCAAACTCCCACCCCCAAATAACGACACGACAACCTGCTGGATTTAATTTGGCCTGCCTCAGGCCGATTTATTATTAACGTAATAAACAATGTTTAAATAACAATCACCGCCAAAAACGGGCAGTGCGTATATACAAAATCCAACACAGAACAATGTAACCGTAATAATACCCCCCGTAAAGTGCTTGAACTATAGCCTTTCCCACCTTAGAAAGGCCACACCCCATCTGCCCAGGCGCAATAAACCACGACCTCGAGCAGAGCTACAAACCCTTTGACATCACACAAGACTGAGACCCCTAAAGGGACCTAAGCCCAAATAGGGGACATCCCAGGCTTCAAAGAACCCCCATCAGGGACCACATACCAACGATGAGGTCCACCAAACTGCCCGCTAGGCCTCTAACCCCCCCCTAACCCCCGGCCACAGACTCGCGGTCATGACCCCTTATGACCGAGAGGCCCTCCACAACGAAAGAGCCCGCTCAACCCCATCTCTCAAACCCAGCATCCAAATATCAGAGCCAATTGCGTTCAAATGAACACCATCGCGCCGCAAATGATCAAAGGACGGAACCTCAAGTTCCCGATGGCGCACTGCAACCCCCCCATTGCGGACAACAAAACGAGCAACAGCCCTATTAATCTTGATGCGCGCCTTATCAACACGCGCCGCGGACCGGGCGTGCCGCCACACTAAGCGCGCCACGATGTCCGACCACACAACTATGAGGCCCGGAAACTCGGACAACAATCGCAAAACATCAAATTTAACATCACGAATCAATTCCCTGGACGGGCGAGCCCCCAAGTCGTTACCTCCCACATGCAGAACTAGTACCTGAGGGGGGCGGTCAACACGACTGTAATAATGAAATTCAGGTAAAACCCGACTCCACATCATGCCGCGCACCCCAATCCAGCGGACCACAGCATCCTTCCGGCGCAGCCCCAGTTGCCTTCCATCCGGTTGAACTGCCGCCCTCATGGAACCCCAGAAAACAAAAGAGTGTCCGAGGATCCAGATCAAACAGGGACCTGCAAAATGAACCAACACCATCAGCAGAGACAAACAACAAATGAGAAAAACCAAACCCAGACCCGCCAAAGACACTACAAGGCAGCCCCAAACAACCCAAAAGAGAGACAGACACAACAAAGAACTAACCAGTCAACAAGGAAGGACGAACGTACAAACGGAACCTAGTCGACTCCCACCGGCCGATACGCCGGACCACCTCATCACTAAGCCCCCAACGCGAAGCCTCCGTAGCCGCCCCAATGCGGAAGGAGTGGGAGCCATAATCGGCGGGAGACTCCCCGACCAACGCCAAGGCCTTCTTGAGAACAGCAATGAACTGGAAACGCGACAAGGATCCACCAGATGCATGACACAACAAAGACCCAGGTCGAGATCCCCGAGCCCTCAGGTAAGCGGAAACACCCCGGACGGGGCAGGTCGCTTCATCATCGGACCCATACAACACAACTAGCCGCCCCCTGCCAACTTGGTCAGTCTTAGAATGCCTCAAGTAACATTCCAACCTATCATCAAAGAAAGACACGTCGGACAACTGCAAACCACCAGACGCAGCCACCGAACCACTCACCAATTCCCCCACCCGGAATGCCCCAAAAAAGGCCAACAAGAAGGCTGCCCTAAAAAGCAGCTCCTCATAAGTAGAAAAACATAAACCAGGCAAGGAACTGAGCAACCGACCCAGCAAATCAAAGGAGATCGGCCGGCGGCGGTCCCTCTGCACCACCCCCCGCCTAAATCCGTTCATGGCCTGACGAACCACGAATTCCTTAGTGATATCACGCTCCCCTTGCAATCGAAACCAAAAGGCCAGACCCGCAAGTCGCTGAGCCATGGCAGACACCGAACGGCCCTCGGCAAAAGACACACCAATCCAAGACAACAAAATCAACACTCTGTCCCCATCAGAACGAAGCTCACCCCACGACTCACAAGCCCGCTCCCAGTCACCCCAAACCTGATGATACCGGGACCAGGTCACGGCAGACACCGACCGCCGGATGAGCTCTGACGCGAAACCGATACCAGAGACCACAGATGAGGAGGACACTCCTCGCCCACGTCCGCCGCGTCCGGAACCAGCTCCCGAAACCTGTCGAACTGAAACCGAGACAAAGAGTCAGCTACACAGTTAACAACTCCCGGAACATGACGAGCAGACACCAAAACATTTAAGTCTAAGCAACGTACAACCAAATGCCGCATCAAAGACACCACCGGAGGGGAAGAAGCAGTTTGAGAGTTAATAATGAAAACCACTGCACTGTTGTCACAATGAAAGCAGACTTTGCGATCCTGCAATTCAAAGCCCCACAACTCCACCGCTACTACAATGGGGAAAAGCTCCAACAGAGCCATGTTCCTCACCAAGCCACTCTCCACCCACTCCGCAGGCCAAGCCCCAGCGCACCAACGTCCCCTAAAATAGGCCCCAAAACCCAGAGAACCAGAAGCATCCGTAAACAAGTCTAACTCAGCACTAGACACCTGAGCCGGGAGCCAAAGAGACCGGCCATTAAAACGCCCAAGGAAATCATCCCACACAACCAAGTCCGCCCTCACGTCGGCAGTAAGCCGCACGAAGTGATGGGGCGACCGCACTCCACACATCAGCGCCACCAACCGGCGACAAAAAACCCTCCAAAATTCAACTTCCCCAACAAGGACTGAACCTCCCGCAAACGAACCTTGCGAACACTCTGGAAAGCACGAACCGACGCCCTCAAGTCTTCCAGCTTGTCAGCCGGAAGGCGCGATTCCATGCGGACAGAGTCAAGCTCAATACCCAGAAAACGCATCACCGTCGCCGGCCCCTCCGTCTTATCGGGAGCCAACGGGACACCAAACAAAGCCGTAACCCTCTGCACCGTACGTAACAACACCCGACAGTCCTCCGAATCAGCAGACCCAACACAGAAGAAGTCGTCCAAATAATGTATGACTGCCGACATGCCGGACATGTCCCGCACGACCCACTCAAGGAACGAACTAAAAGCCTCAAAGTACGCACAGGATATAGAACAGCCCATCGGCAGACAACAATCGACATAAAACTTCTCCTCCCAAACACAACCTAACAAATGAAAACTATCCGGATGAACCGTCAACAAGCGGAAAGCGGCCTCAATGTCCGTCTTGGCCATAAGGGCCCCCGGACCGGCACGCCGAACCAACTCAACAGCTCTCGCAAAGGAAGCGTAAGAAACTCTAGACAAGGACGGATCAATGCCGTCATTCACCGAGGAACCCGCCGGAAAGGACAGATGGTGGATGAGCCGGAATTTATTAGGTTCCCGCTTCGGCACCACCCCCAACGGTGAAACGCGCAGATGCGGCAACGGGGAAGACAGAAAGGGCCCGGCCATGCGACCCAACTCCACCTCTTTCCGGAGCTTCTCCCTCACCACCTCGGGATGTTCCCTAGCCGACCGGAGATTACCCGGACGAAAAACAGGGGCCGACGCATCAAAAGGAATGCGGAAACCCAAAGAAAAACCCTCCTCTAACAGCCGGGCAGAGGCCCGATCAGGGTATCTATTTAGAAAAGGTCGCATTACCGCGACCTTCACCGGAGTCCTCCCTCTTGTCAACAGCGTCCCCACCTTTTCCTTTTCCCTTCTTAAAACATTTGTTAAGCCCATGACTGCCGCCGCAACCGGAGCACTCGTGCTTAAATCGACAAGTGGCCCCGAATTTGCACTGCCCTTCATTGAAGAGCCAACAATACCCTTTTCGCTGACTGCCCGGAGATCCGGTAGCCGAGCCCGAAACTCCGGTGCCCCCCCGAAAGGACTGTCCTGAAGGGGCAGACATCAAACGCATCCACAGGTATATGTCCCTTTGGTCCCACCGCAACCCAGGACGAACAGCCTTCCGCTGCCTAAACTGCTCATCGTAGCGGAGCCAAGCCGTTCCGCCATAAACACGATAAGCATCACCAATAGCATCCAAGTAACCAAAAAGGGCCGAACAATGCTCAGGCTCCTTTTCGCCAATCACGCTAGCCAGTATATTAAAAGCCTGCGACCAATTAACAAACGTACGAGGAATCAAGCGATACCGCCGCTTCTCCTCGTCGTCCTTCTTGGAATCACTAGGCTTGACCTTATCCAAATTAAATTTGTCCAGGGGAAGAAGAGAAAATATCTCCACATACTCCCCTTTCCAAATCCTTTCCCGCACCTCCTGCTTCAAATGCACACCTAACGGACTCTCAAAACAGACATAAAGCTCGCCTTTCGCCCTGTCATCCAAACGCACAAGATCAACCGCCTGTTCTTTCTCCTTACCGACCTCCCCAGACGACACACCAACCCCCACAGCCGCACCCTCCAGAACTGCCGCCGCATCCCCCCTGAAGAAGGCACGCCCGCAGCACCCGATGCAACTGCCCCCCCACCCAAAGAATCGCCCGGGTTCGGGCCAACCCACACCCCTACAGGCCCCGACACCCCAGACCGCTCACTGACCAACTGCCTCAGCAAACCAACAATCTGCCCAAGTACAGCCCCAGACCCCCCATCAACCGGAGACTCCAACCCCACAGACCCGGAAGCCCCCGCATTGCCAGCCCCCGAGACAGACACAACCCCCCCAGAGTCCCCCACAGCAGTCAAAGCACAAGACCCCAGGAACTCACCAGGCTGCGTCAAGGGGAACCCCCGATCAGCCGCCGCAGGTCCGGCATCCTCGCCGAAGTTGGAAGCCGCAGGAGACAGCTGGCCCTCCTCACGCTCTTCATCCGGAGCCGGGTCCTCGGCAGGAGAAGGCTGTAGCGCTGCATCACTCCGCGCACGCCGGCAAGGCAGGACAGGATCCACACCGGAGGGGGATGGCCTCTTCCGGCCCAAGCTGCCGCCACTCGAGGCCCCGGCCGCACCGGAAACGCAGGCCGCATCAGGACTGGCGCTCGCAGACGCCGTCATCAGGGGAGACCCGGTAGCCCCGCCCACAGAGCGGGCCCCGCCCACGTCCTCCACGCAACGAGCGCGCCTCCCAGCAGCCGCACGGGAAGCCGCCGCCCTGGTCCGGGGAACAGAAGAGGAAGGTGGGGGCCGGGAAGCCGAACCACCCTCCGGGCAGCCGCGGCTATGATGCGGATTCCTCCCCGCCGACGGACGAGCGCCAGGTGAGTTGACCCGGACGTCCGCGGCCGGAGGGTCCCTCCTGGGGCTCCGGGAATGCCGCCTCGCTGCACCTCCCCTATCCGGAGAGTAGCGCTCCGGCGGCCTAGACCGCCGAGCGCGGGGTGCTGAGACCGGAGCGGGCGGGCTCCGGCCAGGGGAAGAACGGGCCTGGGAGAGGAGATCGTCCAGCACACGGTCACCATGGACCACAGCAGCCGCCCGCAGAAGGGCGCGCAAGGCCTCCAAGTCAGCCATCAGATAAAGTCACGATGTACACTGGATGGTATTCACTGGTAACTGACCCTCCGACACACGTGACCCCAGCCTAAATAACCCCTGGCTCCGCATCCTAGAATTCGCGCCACTGGCGTCCAATCCTAGACTTCCTAGTCCTATCCTCCCCCCAGTCATGCGTCCCTATTCCTAAAGGCCTAGGGCCTTCTCTTTCTTAAGGCTATGCCAACGTGTTATCGAGAAAAAATGTGATTTAATGATAGAATCCCTTTAAGTATTTGCCACGATATATAGTCCCGGCCAGTTTATATTCTTGTATAATTTTTGTGGTCTTTAGACTGGATTTTTGTTTTAGATATTTTTCACAGGTTTTGCCACTGAGCTTAATCTATTATATAGAGACACGGTCCATATATAGACAGGCCATAAATTTCTATAGATACTGTAATGGTTCATTTTCGCTCTTCTGCAACTCCAGGAAATGAAACACATGCTGTCAAAGTCCTCCATAGCTCAACGCTGGAATACCTGTCAAAGCAGTGTCAAGTCTCATTGTGTATTTTAGCCTATATATGTCAGATCAGTATCCAGAGCTTAGTGTAAAGCAGAGGTCGGCAAACCGTCCATCACCAACTGGTGCCTAGTAGATTGGTTGTAAAACAGAACGTACTGCAGAATAAATGAACAGTGCCATGTCTAATGTGAATGTAGCTGACATGTGGATGCGCTGACGCTTGTGCGGAAGAGCTTCGGAAAGGATTGGGGTCCCGATTCTAGCATGAATGATGCTCTAGTTCCATCCCATGAAGGCAAGGTTCATCTTTAGTGGATAGTTCCAAACATTATAGACCTGATCTCTAGAGATTGGTGAATCGACAGGTTTGACCTGAATATTCTAAATTGTTCGGTTTTTAACTAAATCAAATAATTATCCAGTTGTCTTGGATAGAGATGAGCGAGTAGTTAAATGTCCGATATTCGATATTCGTAACGAGTAGCCCCTCAATATTCAACTACTCGAATTGAATATCGAATCCTATTATACTCTATGGGGAAAAATGCTTGTTTCAGGGGTAGGTAACATTCGGTCAAACTGAACTTACCAAGTCCACGAGTGAGGGTCGGGCTGGATTCTCTGAGAAGTCTTCTCCACGCAGCGTCCCCGCGTCGTCATCCAGCAATGAATTCACTCTGCTAGATGACTGTGCATGCCCGCACTACAAGAAAATGGCGCTTACAGTCAAAGCGGGCATTTTCTTGTAGCGCGGGCATGCGCAGTCGGCTCTGCCCAGGCCCGATGCCCTTGCAGAGAGAATTCAGAGCCGGAAGACGCTGCGGGGACGCTGTGCAGGGCTGAAGACTTCTAAAGGAAGGAGAAGAAGCAGCGTTGATTGGCCGATTGTAAAGCATTTGGCCAATCAAAGCTGGTTCTGCATCAAATTTTTCCATTCGAATAGCGAGTGGTACTTGATCGAATATGAGTATTTCGATTACCGTAGTATTCGATCGAATACTTACTCGATCGAATACTACTCGCTCATCTATAGTCTAGGACAAACTTGGACATGCATTGCTCAGTGAGTCACTGTAGTCAGGATAACCCATTTTTGGGAAGGAGAAAAAAAAAACAAAATAAAAACATACTCACCTGTCCCCTGTGCTCCGTTGTTTCCAACCATGTTCCTTTCCTGCTCCTTTGGGGTCTTGTTTTGGCAGAATCTTTTCGTTCACCTTCCCCAGCCACCTTTTCAAAAATGGGTTATCTGGGACAACCTTTAAGTTTTTCCATCTAGGGAAGAAGGTGATTCTCTGTATCTACTAATTGTTCATGATAATTTGGCTAAATCTCCAAACCTATGGAAATCTGGCACAGATTTGTAGCATACAGCACACCTAACCCCAAAACACATAAGTATTAGGGCTCGTGCACAAGATGTAATGCGGCGCTGATTCTGACACGTAAACTCGTGTCAGAGTCAGCGCATCAAAACAGAATCCCATTGACTTCAATGGGTTCCGTTTAATGCGCGTAACACATTGAAATCAATAGGTTAAAAAGCCTCCCATTTATTTCATTGTGTGGTGTGCGTAAGATGGAACCCATTGAAGTCAATGGGATTCTGTTTTGAAGTGCTGACTCTTGCACGAGTTTACGCGTCAGAATCAGCGCCATGTTACATAGTGTGCATGGGCCCTTACTATGATTGATGACTGGTCAAATGCGAGAACATGAACATCGAGAAGACAATACCCCAGTAGATGGTGGTCAGAGGATAGTTGACGTATAGAGTGACAATACTCTAGAAATTTCCTTGGATTTGAGAAGACTGAGGATAGGCCAAGCAATGGAGCTCAGAGTTGGTTAGAGACTAAGAGAGACTGCAATAGCTATTTGTTACCCAAACAGCGGACGGTGGGGGTTGACCTGTGGAAGCTTCTCTGTCACCCTCATTATGTATCCTGTATGAAGTAGAACTAGGCGGTTGAAGACCAGCAATGAGCAATTTCTACACTCCCATTCCTTTCTTCCTAGTCTTGTTTAAAAGTTATCCTATTTTTCACAAGATCTAGTAAAGAATAGAGATGAGCGAACAGTAAAATGTTCGAGGTTCGATATTCATTTCAAGTAGCCCCTCAATATTCGACTACTTGAATCGAATATCGAACCCTATTATAGTCTATGGGGGGGAAATGCTCGTTTCAGGGGTAGGCAACATTCAATCAAATTATACTTACCAAGTCCACGAGTGAGGGTCAGGCTGGATCCTCCGAGAAGTCTTCTCCGTGCAGCGTCCCCGCGGCATCTTCCGGCTCTGAATTCACTCTGCCAGGCATCGGGCCTAGACAGAGCCGACTGCGCATGCCCGCACTACAAGTAGACATGCGCAGTCGGCTCTGCCCAGGCCCGATGCCTGGTAGAGTGAATGAAGAGCCGGAAGACGCCGCAGGGAAGCTGCACGGAGAAGACTTCTAAAGGTAGGAGAAGAAGCAGCGTTGATTGGTCGACTGTATAGCATTCGGCCAATCAATGCTTGTTCTGCATCGAACTTTTGCATTCGAACAGCGAGTGCTACTCGATCGAGTACGAGTATTTCGAATACCGTAGTATTTGTTCGAATACCTACTCGATCGAATACTACTCGCTCATCTCTAGTAAAGAACCTTGGCTGGGCCATAACTATATTCCTCTCTTTCACGTGGCAGGTTTTTGCCACTCAACAGCAAGAGAAATGGGATCATCCAAGGCTGAGCCAAATCCTGTAGCAGCCACGTGGTTTGCCTCAATGGTTCGCCCTTGGCCTCGTAATATTACAATGATTTGTGTCAAATGGTCAACTCGGCTTTGCTATATTTATACAAGGACAATGCAGGACTTATTGAACGGAAACCAAGAGAAATTCATGGACAACCACGGTTCTCAGTTATCTGTTTTCTTCCAGTTAGCATTTTCTGCAAAATGCACAAATACAAGGCGCGTCTGTGTATTTCTAGACACAATACTTAAGCTGTCTGGATGTTCTGGCCTCATTGTGATATTAGCGGCACTGTACCAGTGTCATGACGTTCTGCTTTGTACTCACTCGATCAATAGTGCCATGATGATTCTTGCTGAGAGATGTTTGCCCACTGTTGTGTGCCAGGGGACACAAGTTCATTCTCATCTGGCATCGACTTTCATCTTCCGTACTTTCACAGTGACTCAACTGTGCCAATTCTTGGATGAGCTGTGCGAGAAACAAGAGTTGTGTTACGTGTCTCCAGCCATGGAAAGAGCTCAGAGGTCAAGTCCAGCTCGAAATTGCTTCTGATTTTTTAAGCTTAAATATATTTAAAAGAGAATGAAAGTATAAAAGATGACGGAGAGGGGTAAAGTGATTTCCATTACAGTCTACCTTATCCAGCAGGTGGGGGTATGTTATATGGGGGTTGGGGTTATAGACTCTATAAATTTGATCATACAAGTTGACAAACCACTGCTATACCATCTGGATCCATAGTGGTATTACTGCTGTAGTGATTGACCCCCACAGTGGACAAGACGTCTCACAATGTCGCATCAGTTTGTAGTACAAAGTAAGTTTTTACAACTCAAAATCAGAGATGAGCGAACAGTGTTCTATCGAACTCATGTTCGATCGGATATTAGGCTGTTCGGCATGTTCGAATCGAATCGAACACCGCGTGGTAAAGTGCGCCATTACTCGATTCCCCTCCCACCTTCCCTGGCGCCTTTTTTGCTCCAATAACAGCGCAGGGTAGGTGGGACAGGAACTACGACACCGGTGACGTTGAGAAAAGTAGGCAAAACCCATTGGCTGCCGAAAACATGTGACCTCTAATTTAAAAGAACAGCGCCGCCCAGGTTCGCGTCATTCTGAGCTTGCAATTCACCGAGGACGGAGGTTTCCGTCCAGCTAGCTAGGGCTTAGATTCTGGGTAGGCAGGGACAGGCTAGGATAGGAAGGAGAAGACAACCAACAGCTCTTGTAAGAGCTAAATTCCAGGGAGAAGCTTGTCAGTGTAACGTGGCACTGACGGGCTCAATCGCCGCAACCCAGCTTTCCCAGGATCCTGAATGGAATACACTGTCAGTGTATTCCCGTATACCCGATATATACCCCGATACCCGTTCCAACGGTGTGCCCCCCCACCTTCACCCCAGAAATACCCTGCAAGTCCCCTAGCAATAGAATTGGGGCTATATACACCCACAATTTTTACTACTGGTATACAGTGCCATTGTCTGACTGGGAATTCAAAGAATATATTGGGGTTATAAATACCCTCATTTCTTGCTACTGCCATATAGTGCCAGTGTCTGACTGGTAATTCAAAGAATATATTGTGGTTACGTGCACCCACAATTTTTACTACTGGTATACAGTGCCATTGTCTGACTGGGAATTCAAAGAATATATTGGGAATACAAATACCCTCATTTCTTGCTACTGCCATATAGTGCCAGTTTCTGACTGGTAATTCAAAGAATATATTGGGGTTACGTGCACCCACAATTTTTACTACTGGTATACAGTGCCATTGTCTGACTGGGAATTCAAAGAATATATTGGGGTTATAAATACCCTCATTTCTTGCTACTGCCATATAGTGCCAGTGTCTGACTGGTAATTCAAAGAATATATTGTGGTTACGTGCACCCACAATTTTTACTACTGGTATACAGTGCCATTGTCTGACTGGGAATTCAAAGAATATATTGGGAATACAAATACCCTCATTTCTTGCTACTGCCATATAGTGCCAGTTTCTGACTGGTAATTCAAAGAATATATTGGGGTTACGTGCACCCACAATTTTTACTACTGGTATACAGTGCCATTGTCTGACTGGGAATTCAAAGAATATATTGGGAATACAAATACCCTCATTTCTTGCTACTGCCATATAGTGCCAGTGTCTGACTGGGAATTCAAAGAATATATTGGGGTTACGTGCACCCACAATTTTTACTACTGGTATACAGTGCCATTGTCTGACTGGGAATTCAAAGAATATATTGGGAATACAAATACCCTCATTTCTTGCTACTGCCATATAGTGCCAGTGTCTGACTGGGAATTCAAAGAATATATTGGGGTTACGTGCACCCACAATTTTTACTACTGGTATACAGTGCCATTGTCTGACTGGGAATTCAAAGAATATATTGGGAATACAAATACCCTCATTTCTTGCTACTGCCATATAGTGCCAGTTTCTGACTGGTAATTCAAAGAATATATTGGGGTTACGTGCACCCACAATTTTTACTACTGGTATACAGTGCCATTGTCTGACTGGGAATTCAAAGAATATATTGGGAATACAAATACCCTCATTTCTTGCTACTGCCATATAGTGCCAGTGTCTGACTGGTAATTCAAAGAATATATTGGGGTTACGTGCACCCACAATTTTTACTACTGGTATACAGTGCCAATTTCTAACTAGGAATTCAAAATGCGCAAGGCTCCCGGAAAGGGACGTGGACGAGGCCGTGGGCGAGGTCGGGGGAATGGTTCTGGGGAGCAAGGTAGCAGTGAAGCCACAGGGCGTCCCGTGCCTACTCCTGTGGGGCAGCAAGCATTGCGCCACTCCACAGTGCCAGGGTTGCTTGCCACATTAACTAAACTGCAGGGTACAAACCTTAGTAGGCCCGAGAACCAGGAACAGGTCTTGCAATGGCTGTCAGAGAACGCTTACAGCACATTGTCCAGCAGCCAGTCAGACTCTGCCTCCTCTCCTCCTATTACCCAACAGTCTTGTCTTCCTTCCTCCCAAAATTCCGAAGCTTTACAGAACAATAACCCAAACTGTCCCTGCTCCCCAGAGCTGTTCTCCGCTCCTTTCATTGTCCCTCAACCTGCCTCTCCACGTCACGATTCCACGAACCTAACAGAGGAGCATCTGTGTCCAGATGCTCAAACACTAGAGTCTCCTCCATCTCCGTTCGATTTGGTGGTGGATGACCAGCAACCCACCCTCATCGACGATGATGTGACGCAGTTGCCGTCAGGGCATCCAGTTGACCGGCGCATTGTGCGGGAGGAGGAGATGAGACAGGAGTTGGAAGAGGAAGTGGTGGATGATGAGGACACTGACCCGACCTGGACAGGGGGGATGTCAAGCGGGGAAAGTAGTGTGGATGTTGAGGCAGGTGCAGCACCAAAAAGGGTAGCTAGAGGCAGAGGCAGAGGTCAGCAGCTTAGGCGAAGCCAGGCCACACCCGGAATCTCCCAAGATGTTCCAGTTCGTACCCAGCCCCGAAAAACTCCCACCTCGAGGGCACGTTTCTCGAAGGTGTGGAGTTTTTTCAAGGAATGCGCCGAGGACAGATATAGTGTTGTCTGCACAATTTGCCTCTCGAAATTGATTAGGGGCTCTGAGAAGAGCAACCTGTCCACCACTTCAATGCGCCGTCATTTGGAATCCAAGCACTGGAATCAGTGGCAGGCAGCAACGGCAGGACAAAGGCCGCCTGCCGTTCACGCCACTGCCACTGCCTCTGCCACTGCCTCTGCCTCTGCCACTGCCACTGCTGACTGTGCTGGCGATGCACTCCAGAGGACGAACCAGGACACCACTTCATCTGCCTCCGCCACTTTGTTGACTTCTACCTCATCCTCCCCTGGTCCTGTCTTATCTCCTTCTCCTGCACCATCAAAGGCACCATCAGGCGTTTCTTTACAACAACCCACCATCTCTCAGACATTGGAGCGGCGGCAGAAATACACTGCTAACCACCCACACGCGCAAGCCTTGAACGCCAACATCGCTAAACTGCTGGCCCAGGAGATGTTGGCGTTCCGGCTTGTTGAAACTCCCGCCTTCCTGGACCTGATGGCAACTGCGGCACCTCGCTATGCCGTCCCTAGCCGTCACTACTTCTCCCGGTGTGCCGTCCCCGCCTTGCACCAGCACGTGTCACTCAACATCAGGCGGGCCCTTAGTTCCGCGCTTTGCACAAAGGTCCACTTGACCACCGACGCGTGGACAAGTGCATGCGGACAGGGACGCTACATTTCACTGACGGCACACTGGGTGAATGTAGTTGAGGCTGGGACTGCTTCCCAAACTGGCCCGGTGTACCTCGTCTCCCCGCCTAACATTCCTGGCAGGGACACGAGAAGAACACCCCCCTCCTCCTTCTCCTCTACCGCCTCCTCCTCCGCCACCGCCTCCTCCTCCGCCACCGCCTCCTCCTCCGCTGTTAGATTGACCCCAGCTACGAGTTGGAAACGTTGCAGCACTGGCGTTGGTAGACGTCAGCAGGCTGTGCTGAAGCTGATCAGCTTGGGGGACAGACAGCACACTGCCTCCGAGGTGAGGGATGCCCTCCTCGATGAGACGGCAATATGGTTTGAGCCGCTGCACCTGGGCCCAGGCATGGTCGTTTGTGATAACGGCCGGAACCTGGTAGCAGCTCTGGAGCTTGCCGGACTCCAACATGTTCCATGCCTGGCCCACGTCTTCAACCTAGTGGTGCAACGTTTCCTAAAGAGCTACCCCAATGTTCCAGAGCTACTGGTGAAAGTGCGGCGCATGTGCGCCCACTTTCGCAAGTCGACAGTAGCCGCTGCTAGCTTAAAATCTCTCCAGCAACGCCTGCATGTGCCACAACACCGGCTTTTGTGCGACGTCCCCACACGCTGGAACTCAACGTTTCAGATGTTGAATAGAGTGGTTGAGCAGCAGAGACCTTTGATGGAATACCAGCTACAAAACCCTAGGGTGCCACAAAGTCAGCTGCCTCAGTTTCACATCCATGAGTGGCCATGGATGAGAGACCTTTGTGACATCCTACGGGTCTTTGAGGAGTCCACAAGGAGGGTGAGCTCTGAGGATGTAATGGTGAGCCTTACAATCCCGCTCTTGTGTGTTCTGAGAGAATCCCTGATTGACATCAGGGATAACTCAGATCACACAGAGGAGTTAGGGATAGCATCCGATCCGTCACAGCTGGAGAGTAGGTCCACACATCTGTCCGCTTCACTGCGTTTAATGGAGGAGGAGGAGGAGGAGGAGGAAGAAGAGTTGTCCGATGATGTGATGGTGATACAGGAGGCTTCCGGGCAACTTCGAATCGTCCCATTGTTGCAGGGCGGATGGGTAGACATGGAGGATGAGGAGGAAATGGAGATTGAACTTTCCGGTGGGGCCAGAGGAGTCATGCCAACTAACACTGTGGCAGACATGGCTGAGTTCATGTTGGGGGGCTTTACAACCGACAAGCGTATTGTCAAAATCATGGAGGACAACCAGTACTGGATCTTTGCTATCCTTGACCCCCGGTATAAAAACAACATCTCGTCTTTTATTCCGGTAGAGGGGAGGGCCAATCGCATCAATGCTTGCCACAGGCAATTGGTGCAGAATATGATGGAGATGTTTCCAGCATGTGACGTTGGCGGCAGGGAGGGCAGTTCCTCCAGTAGGCAACCAAGTTCTCACCGGTCCACACAAACGAGGGGCACACTGTCTAAGGTCTGGGACACCTTGATGGCACCCCCTCGCCAAAGTGCCGCCACGGAGGGTCCTAGTGTCACCAGGCGTGAGAAGTATAGGCGCATGTTGCGGGAATACCTTTCCGACCACAGCCCTGTCCTCTCCGACCCCTCTGCGCCCTACACATATTGGGTGTCGAAGTTGGACCTGTGGCTTGAACTTGCCCTATATGCCTTGGAGGTGCTGTCCTGTCCTGCCGCCAGCGTCCTATCTGAGAGGGTGTTCAGTGCAGCCGGTGGCATCATCACTGACAAGCGCACCCGTCTGTCAGCTGAGAGTGCCGACCGGCTCACTTTGATAAAAATGAACCACCACTGGATAGAGCCTTCATTTTTGTGCCCACCTGTGTAAAGCACCCCAACATGAAACTCCATGTCTGTACTCAACCTCTCCAATTCCTCCGCATCCTCATACTCATCCACCATAAGCGTTGCACAATTCTGCTAATACTAGGCTCCCTCCAACATGATTTCCCCCAACTCTGCTGGTTAGAGGCTCCCTCCACCCTGATTTCCACCAACTCTGCTGGTTAGAGGCTCCCTCCACCCTGCTTTCCCACAACTCTGCTGGTTAGAGGCTCCCTCCACCATGAATTTGCCCAAACTGGGCTGGTTAGAGGCTCCCTCCACCATGAATTGGTCCAAACTGGGGTTTTTAGAGGCTCCCTCCACCATGAATTTGCCAAAACTGGGCTGTTTAGAGGCTCCCTCCACCATGAATTGGTCCAAATTGGGGTTTTTAGAGGCTCCCTCCACCATGAATTTGCCCAAACTGGGCTGGTTAGAGGCTCCCTCCACCATGAATTGGTCCAAACTGGGCTGGTTAGAGGCTCCCTCCACCATGAATTGGTCCAAATTGGGGTTTTTAGAGGCTCCCTCCACCATGAATTGGTCCAAACTGGGCTGTTTAGAGGCTCCCTCCACCATGAATTGGTCCAAACTGGGGTTTTTAGAGGCTCCCTCCACCATGAATTGGTCCAAACTGGGGTTTTTAGAGGCTCCCTCCACCATGAATTTGCCCAAACTCTGCTGGTTAGAGGCTCAATCCTCCCTGATTTTCAAAACAAATGTTGGTGCCAACCTCAACTTACTACAAGGGCCAAATTCACTGCTGGTGACAAGCTCTCCTCACTGCAAGTGCCAAATACACATGTTTCAAGGTGTTTTCCTACTGTCAGAGAGGTAGTATTGAGTGTGTAAAGTGTGTAGTTGTTAGGCTGTGATGTTGGGGTAATAGAGGGTCTTTGGTGTGTTAGATGCCCCCAGACATGCTTCCCCTGCTGTCCCAGTGTCATTCCAGAGGTGTTGGCATCATTTCCTGGGGTGTCATAGTGGACTTGGTGACCCTCCAGACACGGATTTGGGTTTCCCCCTTAACGAGTATCTGTTCCCCATAGACTATAATGGGGTTCGAAACCCATTCGAACACACGAACATTGAGCGGCTGTTCGAATCGAATTTCGAACCTCGAACATTTTAGTGTTCGCTCATCTCTACTCAAAATCATATATTTTTAACTCTTTCAGGCTGTAGGCAGTTTCAACCTTAAAGTTTTCTATTATTCATGGTCTATCCTGAGGCTATCCCCTGCAGATGACCTGTACCAAGATAGCGTGGTCCCCAGTATTATTTACACACTGCTCAATGGCCATACAAACTCTAGTGGAGAGTATAGGTACTGCAGTGCTCTGCAGTGTTGCAGTTTGTACTCCCAGAATCTAAACAATACCAGGATCCACACTGTCTCAGTACAGGTGATCTTCGGGAATCTTGAGTGTTGGACCCCCCAAATCTAATACTGATGACTAGAGATGAGTAGGTATTCGATGGAATACTACAGTATTCAAAATACTCGTACTCAATCGAGTACCACTCGCTATTCGAATGTAAAAGTTTGATGCAGAACCAGCATTGATTGGCCAAATGTTATACAGTCGGCCAATCAATGCTGGTTCTTCTCCTACCTTTAGAAGTCTTCTCCGTGCAGCTTCCCTGCGGCGTCTTCCGGCTCTTCATTCACTCTACCAGGCATCGGGCCTGGGCAGAGCCGACTGCGCATGTCTACTTGTAGTGCGGGCATGCGCAGTCGGCTCTGTCTAGGCCCGATGCCTGGCAGAGTGAATTCAGAGCCGGAAGACGCCGCGGAGACGCTGCAAGGAGAAGACTTCTCAGAGGATCCAGCCCGACCCTCACTTGTGGACTTGGTAAGTATAATTTGATCAAACGTTGCCTACCCCTGAAACGAGCATTTCCCCCCATAGACTATAATAGGGTTCGATATTCGATTCGAGTAGTCGAATATTGAGGGGCTACTCGAAACGAATATCGAACCTCGAACATTTTACTGTTCGCTCATCTCTACTGATGACCTATCCTAAGGACGTAAGTATAGGCCATCATTGCTAGAAACCGGATAACTCTCTTCAGTCTTAAAAGATTAATAAAAACATAAAAGAAAAAATTAACTTTTATGCTTATTTCATCAATGATTCAAGTTTTTTTCGGTTTTTAGTGTCCCTCAGTGTATGCAGACTTAACTTACATTGTGCTGACAAAGTGCTGCAACATTGTGTGGCCATCGATACTGGAAACCAAGAAAATTTTGGGGTATTTTCATTGTTGCATTTCAAAAGCCGATTTTTCTTGATGTACCTGTTTAAGGGCTTGTTTTTTGCAGGGTTGAGTTTTCGTTTTTCAATGGTCTTATTTTTTGGTGCCTATAACTTAATAAAGAGGACTTTTCGCCACCTCCAACTATTTTCATCCTTCAGTAGGTCCTGCTTCACTGCAGTTGGAATCTTTTGTCTTGCCCCGACTGAGCAATCCATTTAATTCATGTTAGTTTCTAGTTACTCTCTAGTATAAAGTGAGTAGCCCTAAACTGTTTGCTCCAGCCCAGGAACGCCCACCTGACCGTAGAGAGCTAAACTAACATATTGGGTGTTGAAATGGTTGCTCAAGAATGGTAGGGACTGGAGAAAAAATTCCAACTGCACCAGAATAGGTGAGGAAGTTTCTATTGAAGAATACAATTTCTTTCAGTCACCATATTCTGATCCCTGTAACTTTTTTATATTTCAGTGTACAGAGCTGTGTAAGGGGTTATTTTTTTGTGGGACAATATGTAGTTTTATATGTACCCTGATGGGGAATGTATGTTGTTTTGATTACTTTTTATTCCATGTTTTTAGGGAGGTAATTTGGCGAAAAAACGACAAATCAGCCATTTTGATTCTTTTTTCAGCTACACCATTTACTGTATGCGACAAATGTTTTTATATTTTATTAGTTTGAGCATTTTTGGACTTGGGGGAGGGCTAACAGTTTATGTCAACATTAATTATTTATTTAAATGTGATCTAGAGGGGAGATTTAAACTTTTAACTTTAACTTTTTTTTAGCCCTAGGTGGCTTGAACATGTGATCTTTAGATCACCTGTGCCATATGCAGATTTCCTATGCAGACACGCCGTGATTTCCAAAACCAGCGCGGTTTTTGAAATCGCAGCATGTCAATTATACCTACGGAAACGCCAATGTTTTCCCCGTGGGTATAATTGCAACACAAAGTCTGTGGAGGAAAACTCTGTGAACTTCCTGTTTAAAGCACTGGGGGAAGAACCGCTATGCGTTCCCGCCGCGGTTTTTCCTGCAGTGCATTTTATTCCTGCAGGACGTCCCGTGGGGCCTTAATCTAACTATTGAAGCCTGCTGCAGTCAGGCTTCATTAGCTAAAATATTATGGCAGGGCTGGGAACCAACAGAAGGTTCCTGGCTGCCATGATAATAGGACACCTCCCGCGATCGCACTTCAGAGGAACAGCCCCATTACCAAAAGGCAAAGAGGAAGCAAAAGTTACCACTCAGATGCCGTGGACGCATTTGACCAAGGCATCTGAGTGGTTAAACGTCTCTGATCACGTGCAATGCTGCTGGGTCTCTGCTGTATGGAACGGAGCAGACCCGGCAGCTAGTGCGGTCACTTTGTTTCAGACCGGCCGATATATCTTTTCACGCACACCAGGACAAAACTACACCTCCGGGTGAGTCTAAGGGTTAATATTATCTCTAACCTCAGACACTACAGCAGGTAACAGTTGTGTTACTCGTCAGTTCCTGAGTCATTGACTTGACTTTTCTGTACATGTGCAGCACAGAGTGTTAAGGACGGAGCGCTAGGAAATGACTCTGTCATCTAGAGTGAAGAGCAGACACAAGCATAATCTCTCTGGAGGACATGACAGCCCATAGATTTCACTAGATACTATTTAATGCTTCATTTTCTCTGTGGTGGAACTTCAGAAAATTCCTGCTGTCAAATCCCTCCATATCTCAGATTTGGATTATCTGTCAAACCTGTGTCAATTCTTAAGTAATTTAGTCTACATACACTCACCGGCCACTTTATTAGGTACACCATGCTAGTAACGGGTTGGACCCCCTTTTGCCTTCAGAACTGCCTCAATTCTTCGTGGCATAGATACAACAAGGTGCTGGAAGCATTCCTCAGAGATTTTGGTCCATATTGACATGATGGCATCACACAGTTGCCGCAGATTTGTCGGCTGCACATCCATGATGCGAATCTCCCGTTCCACCACATCCCAAAGATGCTCCTCTATTGGATTGAGATCTGGTGACTGTGGAGGCCATTGGAGTACAGTGAACTCATTGTCATGTTCAAGAAACCAGTCTGAGATGATTCCAGCTTTATGACATGGCATTGCATTATCCTGCTGAAAGTAGCCATCAGATGTTGGGTACATTGTGGTCATAAAGGGATGGACATGGTCAGCAACAATACTCAGGTAGGCTTTGGCGTTGCAACGATGCTCAATTGGTACCAAGGGGCCCAAAGAGTGCCAAGAAAATATTCCCCACACCATGACACCACCACCACCAGCCTGAACCGTTGATACAAGGCAGGATGGATCCATGCTTTCATGTTGTTGACGCCAAATTCTGACCCTACCATCCGAATGTCGCAGCAGAAATCGAGACTCATCAGACCAGGCAACGTTTTTTCAATCTTCAATTGTCCAATTTCGATGAGCTTGTGCAAATTGTAGCCTTAGTTTCCTGTTCTTAGCTGAAAGGAGTGGCACCCGGTGTGGTCTTCTGCTGCTGTAGCCCATCTGCCTCAAAGTTCGACGTACTGTGCGGCGTTCAGAGATGCTCTTCTGGCTACCTTGGTTGTAACGGGTGGCTATTTGAGTCACTGTTGCCTTTCTATCAGCTCAAACCAGTCTGGCCATTCTCCTCTGACCTCTGGCATCAACAACGCATTTCCGCCCACAGAACTGCCGCTCACTGGATGTTTTTTCTTTTTTGGACCATTCTCTGTAAACCCTAGAGATGGTTGTGCGTGAAAATCCCAGTAGATCAGCAGTTTCTGAAATACTCAGACCAGCCCTTCTGGCACCAACAACCATGCCACGTTCAAAGGCACTCAAATCACCTTTCTTCCCCATACTGATGCTCGGTTTGAACTGCAGGAGATTGTCTTGACCATGTCTACATGCCTAAATGCACTGAGTTGCCGCCATGTGATTGGCTGATTAGAAATTAAGTGTTAATGAGCAGTTGGACAGGTGTACCTAATAAAGTGGCCGGTGAGTGTATATGAGATCACTGTCCAGAGCTTAGTCTAGAGCAGGGGTCAGCAATTCATCCATTGCCATCTGGTGTGTCCAGTATTGTGGTTGCAATTCAATAATCGCCAGTGATATGGTCCTAAGTCTGGTGCCGAAGGTCCATAACACTAAGATAGCCCTTGTGTCCTTGGTGCATGCAGTAGTATGAACTCTTACCAAGAAATGATTGCACACCTTGGAGGATTACAGTGAATTATGATAAACGATGAAGTAATTAGGAAAAAAAAATCGATGCCAGTTATCCAAGACATCCCATCTAATGTCAACATTATCAAGGAGATGACAGTAATATTCTCTTTTCCTTGACCTATCGGCATCTCCTTATTATCCAATTAGTGCAGTAATTATTAACACAGCGGTTATTCCCCAATGAAGATGATTCAGTCTGCGTGGGACTAATTTGTAATAAGCCAGACTGACAGATTATAATGTACCCAGATTCCAAATTCTCAATTTAACCAATTCTCAGGTGTGAACAGCGTCAGCTCCAGTAGGAAACCGCCTCACTCTTCAGCGTGTGTTACCGGAGCCGACTGCTCCCTCGTAGCCCTGGTATCACATCACTAGCAGATGTTATAATTCACTTGTCACATGGATTGTTCCATTTTTATTCATTTTTCTAGAATAACAGCTCAATATTGTACTACTGGTTACATTGTGCCTGGAATAATGAGAATTATAGGGAAATCTAAACCCAGTGACAGTCTTCTCCTTCCAGGTTCACAAGGATGAATGCTGTATTTCTTGCGATGAAAGGATGGGTGGATAGAATGATAGAGCGCAACGTTTCCGTTATTATAGAACCTTTCCCAAGCTTGAGGAAGGGCCGTCCATTTTTTCGCCATTTTTGGATTGATACCAATGTCATCTTGTAGATAGATAGACAGACAGACAGACAGACAGACAGACAGACAGATAGATAGATAGATAGATAGATAGATAGATAGATAGATAGGAGATAGATAGATAGATAGATAGATAGATAGATAGATAGATAGGAAGATATGAAATAGATATATAGAGATGTAGCCAAGATTAATTTAACGTTTTGCAATATAATTTATGCTTACATCCGACCAATGTCTTTTTGTTTGTGCTGCTAGAACGTGGTGTAACATCTCTGCCTGTTGGGTTCTCCCTGTCACCCTCCACTCACATGCTGCGACGCGGGAGCCCTGTTCTGTTCCTTGCTTAGGGTTCTGTCTAAACACTGTTCTATTACCTCTTAATTTCTGCCACATCCATCTCTTGCAACTTTGTTGCCCTCCAGTCCTCAAATAGTTAATCTTAGCCTTACCTGTGTGATTGACAGCCTGTTTATCAATCAAGTCTGGAGCGGGTTCTGGACTTCCTATATTCAGGTCATCAGCCCACACAGGTTTGCTGGCTATTGTGACTTTGTTCCTTGCTAAGCTGTTCTCTTCCTATTGTATTGTATTACTGACTTCTGACCTTTGGCTTCCCCTGTGACTACTCTCTTGGATTACGATTTTGTACTGCTTTGTCTCTCTGGCTTTGACCCTTGGCTTGCTAAACTCTTCTTCTGGTTGTTTTGTCTTGTCCTATTTTATGTTCACTTATTTAGAGCAGGGACTGTTGCCCAGTTGTCGTCTGTCATCTAGAGCAGATCTGGCAAGTAGGTAGGGACAGAGGCTGGGTTGAGCTTAAGACTCACTCTCTCTGTCTCCCTTCTTTCTGGTTTCAGCAGCTATCACTAAGAAATAGCTCAACTGTCAATTCCCTTACACATGGATACTTTGACAATTGAACTCTTGCATAAAAGTTAATCCTACATTTTTATATACTAGACATGTCCAGGTAGATGTATCAAAATTTGAAAGCTTTGTGATGTTGTGACAAAGTGATACGCTGACTATCCTATACTTGTAATCTGTGACCATCCAGTGGTGAGGGGAATTGCAGCCTTTCAAGGTTTTTATTAGATTGGACTCTGTAACCAAACTGGAGATCAGGTAAGTAACAACACATCCTTAGATAAAGATAAGAGTTTGCAATCATAGCACCATGGACAATGCAAAATGACATGCTGGTGACAACAACTCTACCCATTAAATAGGTAGATAATCCAAGGTAACAGCACCAAAGGGTTGCAAATTCCTCAATAGTGGTCAATAGCATAGTGACCATATAAGTAACTCCAAGAATACACAGGCAGCCCTCTAAAATGGTAAAAAATGGAAGGACTCTTTTAGCTCCTAAGTGCAACATTTCAGTTATTATGGAACCTTTCCCAAGATTTGAGGAGGGTCCTTCCATTTTTTCACCATTTTTGGAATGTTGCCTATATCTTCTTGTAGATAGATAGATAGATAGATAGATAGATAGATAGATAATTCCCCAAACTAATTGGTTGTATGAAAACTATAAACCAGATAGAAACCAGAACTAGATAGATAGATAGATAGATAGATAGGAGATAGATAGATAGATAGATAGATAGATAGATAGATAGATAGATAGATATGAGATAGAGATAGATAGATAGATAGATAGATAGATAGATAGATAGATAGATATGAGATAGATATAGATAGATAGATAGATAGATAGATAGATAGATAGGAGATGATAGATAGATAGATAGATAGATAGATAGATAGATAGATAGATAGATAGATAATTCCCCAAACTAATTGGTTGTATGAAAACTATAAATCATAGCTATAAACCATAATAATACATTTTTTACCAAATCTGTACCTACTATTTGTGAACAGGATGATGTACACCATGGTAATTCCAGAGTGTAAACTTTATGTAAATGGAATGAGTTTACTTCAATGCCAAGAAAGCTTGAGATGAATGTATTAGATCTTTGAATCTTTCAGTTCATGGTCAGGGCTGGGACTAAATGATGTTACATAATGTGTATTCTTAATAAGTCAGTCCAAGTAATGTCCGCCGCGCTTCCACTCTCAACCAATTTTCTAATCACAGTCATGATCATCGTCAAGGTCGTTGTCTTCAATTAGATGAAAGGATGAAAGTTCTTTGGTTCACTTTACATCGTTAATATCCACAACCGGCTTTCAAAGTCATCGATCCCTTAAGTTCTCCTTTTGGAGCATCGACTGAGGTGGTATCTTGGGCCAATAATCAATTCTACAACTGATGCCTTTATTTCTAAGGCGATCTTAGGTGGTGGAATATCATAGGAAAAAAACGAGAGATTAAAGAAAAACTGCAGTAACTAGAGGAAAGTCCTTCGATCAGAACTCTTCCACCACCCAAGACACTCTATAGGAATTTTAACGGCTCAGATCTCTCTCTCGAGAGTCCAATGAACAAATTCTGAGAACTCTACTAAATAGATAAAACTAAACAGATACAATAACAATGCTATGTAGTACTTGCTTCAATCTATGTAGTACTTGCCGACTAGGAGCACTACACTCAAGGAATTTACGCCTACGAGAGGTGCCATGGGTAAGGAGTTTGCATGTATTTTACGTGACTGTAGATGACACTGCCCCAAAATGGATGTATATTCTCCATGTAATAGGATCTATGTTTATGATAGTTCATCAAATATTCATCCTGGGAAACCCTTTAAAGGTGCTCGAATACCTTTAATAATTGTTGACCGAACACCTTTTCTTCCAGTCTTTCCAAAATACTTTCATGCTGACCCCTATGGGTAAAGGGGAATACGTTGTTTCAAGCTACTTATAGTAGAAGCGTATATTCAGGTCTATCAGGTTTAGACAAACATGAAATTTTTGGAAAATTAGGGACAAATCTGCTTATTACGGTCAACTCTAATTAGCCATATATAACGGTGCTTATGTGTTGATGTTCCGTATCGCCATTGTGATGAATGTTGTGTTTTAGTTACAGGTGGAAATTGGAAAGTGGACCTGTACTTGTGTCAAGGTACCATCGAAGGAGTGGTATGACCCCACACTCGCTGTGGCCTGACTCATGGGTTACACCAGAGTAAAGGAACTCTATAGAAGAATGTGAGATTTTCAGTTGTAGGAACAGCAGTGATGTCTATTGCTTGACGGAAGTTGTAAACGTTGTGTAAACTGTATTTTATTCTGTATTGCTACACTCAAGCCCAGTCTAATTTCGATGAGCTCCTGGTGGTTTCCTTCCTGGTATAACTATACTCTACCACCAGCTCTGTCCATGCCATGGCTAGAAGGGAAGCAGTAAGTGCGGTTTTTACAGACACATCACCATAAACGTAAGATAGTCAAGTAGTTTTGTTGAAATCTTTAGGATTGGGTGGCTTTTTCTCTTATAGACTATGGGAAGGAGAAGTCACCAGACATATAACAGGCTATGCCAGTGCTTCGGAGAGAATCCACTATTTGCAGACAAAAGGACAAGACTGATAAAAGAAAACAATATCCCAATAATTCTATAATGTCCCAGTAGCCTTGGCATACCAGGGTCGATGTGTAACATCTCTGCCTGTTCGGGTCCCTGCACCACCCTCTGCTCGCATGCGGCGGTGCAGGAGGCGTGTGCAGTTTTGTTCTTGGCTTAAAGTTTTTGGTCACACTGTGTGAACACGGCACTAGTTCTGTGATTGTATTTGCACCACACCCATCTTCTGCCCTTTTTTGCCTCTGTTCTTGAAGTGTTAACTCGTGTGATTACAGCCTGCCTTCCTGTCAACTCCAGGGGTGGGTTCTTCCTCCCTATTTAGTCTTGACTCTCATTCACACCAGTGCTTGCTATTGCCTTGTGCATACTTGCTCCTTACTGTCACTATTTTTGCTTGCATTCTTATCCTTGACTTCTAGCTTTCCCTACTGACTATTCTTTGGACTCCAATTTGGCACTGCAGTGCTCGACTGTTACTGACCCTTGGCTAGCTGACCTCCCTTTGTTGTTGTCCGACTCGTCTTCGTTTTGTGTCTCACATATCCAGGAAGGGACTGTCTTCATGGTTGCCGCCTATTACGTAAGATAGGACCTGGCAATAGGAAGGGACAGTTGGGGGCTTCAGCTTAGGGCTCACTGTCTCTTGTGTCCCATCCCAGGGTTCGACAGCTACTGGGGAATTGCTGTCCTAGCAATTCCCTAACACAATGTTTCTATCTTCTCTGTAAGTTGCATAGTTTCCTCCAGTCTCTTCTCTCTTTCCAGAAATTATGTTTTTTTTTTTTTTCTATAACACTGATCCTTTTGAGTGATCTTCTGAGATTAAGAACCTCGGTGTGGACCGTGGTCGTTGTAAGACGCTAAATCGTCCATCTAGCACATTGGAGCGGTAATTGCCGGGAAATACAGGATGTGTGTTTGAGAATGCATTGACCTTGCGAATATGTCGTTTTTATCAAACAGAGAGATATCTGCAATGACAGCTGGGGCAATTATAATAATTACATGAGGAGTATGTTCAGTCGCCGCATGCGGCTTCAGCAGATGTGTGGGACTCTACTTCTTGAATAAATATTTTGTTCAAAGGTTTATCAATGGACAAATCATGTTGATGTTTTACCTTCAGTCGATGGAAACGTGGTGGAAGGGCTTCAACATTTTCTCATCGCTACGGAACTGTCTGAATTCAGGGATCATTGGATAAGTCTAAGGTGCTGATCTCATAAGTATCTGCATTGGCAGTGGTGGTCGGTCGTAAAGTCCTGGATAGTCCAGAAAAATTTTCCAATAAAGATAATGATAAGTCCGAAATTTTTTTGGACAAGATATTTCGGTGCTTTGTGTCTCCGCAACAAAGAGATGTAGCAGAGTTAGAAAACCTTCTTGAATTGGTTAAACTGCTGCAGCGCAGAATCTTATCACAGAACTAATGTTTTCCCAATGACTTCTCATTGGTTTTGGTTCTCTTCTGTGATAAGATATCATGTTGTAGCAGTTTAACCAATTGCGTAAGTTTACGTTAACTTTTCTACATCTGTACATGTATACTCTGCGTGCCATGAACTAGAGATGGCGAACCCTACAAGATTTGTTTTTGACTAATATTTTTGAGGTTTGGCCCTCTGGGTCTTTTCAAGCCTAACTTGTTCAGCATGAACGGGAAGCGGCATTATTATACTTTGGGGTTTCCTTATTTTATTGTACACCAGAGTACAATAACTGTATTCCCAGAGGAGGTGAGGCAAGATGAGGATACTCACCTTGCCTTACCTTCCCTGAGCATCCTTGCATCATCTGGCGGTCTCTCAGAGTCCTCTTGAGACTTCTTGAAGCCTCTGTCTGAGCGTCAACAAGCCAGATTCACTGTTGAGACCTAGGATTGGGCTTCAGTGGGCCATGCTGATGTCATGACCCTTTGACCCAGCATCATGAAGTTGGCAAGTCCCACTTGACCACTGAGGTGAGGCATCAGTTAGAGACTGGAAGAGGCTTGAAGAGGATATTAGGGGATTGCCGGACAACACAGGATTCTACCTATTATGCTTCAAGATCTGAGGAGACCCCAGAGTATTACAGTGTTTTGTGGGTGAATTATTCCTCATTCAGAATAAGCCCAAAACGTTTGGTAAATTTGGGTTGAGTCCTGTCGAAACAGTTTGCTCATCCCTAGCTTTGACTAAGGTCCAGCAATACCTTGGCCATCTGCTCATTCTTACTATATGGCTTTGCTCCTTGGCTCCTTTACTACTTGTATCTGATGACTGATGAAGGTCTCTTGTGGACCGAAATGTTTAATGTCTGGGTATGTTCTTGATACATTTGGAGTCTAACTCATAAATATATCTGAGCGTTTCAGAGTTTTTCCTTCTTTTCTATGGACTGAAATGTTAGACCTTAGTGCACAATTCATCTACTGGTGGACACATTTTGGACTATTTTGTGTGTCCTGGTTTCTACATTTTTGCTCTTTCGGAAGCTATAGGAATATATATATATATATATATATATATATATATATATATATATATATATATATATATGTATATATATTTTATAAGTTGTCCAGAATAAAACTGAAAAAATTTGTCAACCTCAGCAAGACACTTGGTATCAGTCAGGACGGCCAGGTGATGTCTCTAGCACTTCTAGAAGAGAAGAACTATACAAGACTGCATGGAACAAGTCTCAAAGAAGAAACTCAAAGAATATAGATGTGTTCCCATCTTACCTTTCTTTTTCGCTCATCTCGAGATGAGCGATGTGAGAAGTTATGTGAAATGTGTCCTCTTGAGGGTTTTGCTTGCATGTCCCTTGGACACATCTTATAACAGCTAGGTACAATTTGACCACTTGAAGACTATAGGTGCTGTATCTCAGATTTATCAGCAAAGATATGGCTTAACAAGGCACCAACAATCTTCTAGTTTTAATTTTCAACCGTGTGTGCAGTTCCTTTATAAACAGCTGCAATAGGGGCATAACCATGACCATGTATGAACTGCTTGCAGGACAAGCTAGAATATACAAAAAGTTGGTAGAGGACCCAACACCCGTTGGAATACATTCTTTTACATGACACATCTTGCACTGAAATGAGTAAGCTGACTATCACGTCAGTAGTAGAGATGAGCGAGTAGTACTCGATCGAGTAGGTATTCGATCGAGTACTACGGTATTCAAAATACTCGTACTCGATCGAGTACCACTCGCTATTCGAATGTAAAAGTTCGATGCAGAACCAGCATTGATTGGCCAAATGCTATACAGTCGGCCAATCAACGCTGGTTCTTCTCCTACCTTTAGAAGTCTTCTCCGTGCAGCTTCCCCGCGGCGTCTTCCGGCTCTGAATTCACTCTGCCAGGCATCGGGCCTGGGCAGAGCCGACTGCGCATGTCCGCTTGTAGTGCTTGTAGTGCGGGCATGCGCAGTCGGCTCTGCCCAGGCCCGATGCCTGGCAGAGTGAATTCAGAGCCGGAAGATGCCGCGGGGACGCTGCACGGAGAAGACTTCTCGGAGGATCCAGCCCGGCCCTCACTCGTGGACTTGGTAAGTATAATTTGATCGAACGTTGCCTACCCCTGAAACGAGTATTTTCCCCCCATAGACTATAATAGGGTTCGATATTCGATTCGAGTAGTCGAATATTGAGGGGCTACTCGAAACGAATATCGAACCTCGAACATTTTACTGTTCGCTCATCTCTAGTCAGTAGATACTTTCATAAGTATTTGGCACTGGATCCTCCGCCTACTTTGACCGATGAACTCTGGTTCAGTACATGGCATATAATAACATTTCAATAGTGTTGAATTTACTGGACCATGTGGCCATGGAATTTTTGATATTGTTGTCAGGCTGGGTTCACACATGCGCCTTGATTCTGTTTGGGGTTTCCATGCCCCAATCCGCTTAAAAAATGTGGAGAGAAAAGAAAGACCTCTCTCTACGCATTTTTCGAGCAGAACCAGGAGGAAACTCAACGGATCCCATTCTAGTCTATGGGGTCCACAGCATTTTATGGGGATTAGGTTTCCATTCTTTGGGTCCCCAAGCAGACCTGAAGAATGGAAACTCAGGCGTAGATGTGAACCTAGCATCAGAAGTATTTTGTGCTGGACCTTCTACCTACATTTTGCAAATGAATCCCAGGCTCAATGCATGTTACATAGATTATATTTTTGTAGTGTCGGATGTACTAGACTGTGTGACAATGAAATGTTCTGAAACATCAAAAGAACAATTCATATGGTCTGAAAGATTTAGAAGAAATCTAGAATAAGAGACTATTGTACCAATCGTCCTCAGGTAAAGAAGAACTCTAGTATTAGAAGTTGGTGTACCGATCATCTTGGTGATTTTGTCCTGGAGATTTTGTCCTTTAGACCCCAATCTTCATCATAAATTGTGACATGAAAGACCAAAACAAACAGACAGACATACAACTTGAGGGAATTAATGACTTTATTGAGTTACTGGATACAAAGCCATGGTCGGTACCTCTAGTCCAAGCTACTGATCATCTACATTTTGCTTTAAAGCTGCCACATTGTCATGTTATGTGTTAAAAATGGACGCCCACCTATACACCGGTGACAGTCATTTATTGAACGAATGTAGCCTATAGACTAGTACAATTGATCTTTCACGTGGGTATAAACTTTTATTGGATACGTAGATGGCCAAAAAATGGATGCCACCGTGATGTGTAGGCCGTGAGTCCATTTCCATGTCCAAACGTCGAAACTAATAAAATCGGCCATGTCATCTCAATGTGCTTCACACACACCAACACATAGACTTAGCTAGCTGTTAGGTTATCAGTTGTGGGGACTAAGTAGTAACATATTAAATAACACTTTGTAACATAGAGAACAGAATACACAATAATAAGTGATAAGCCTTAGGTTAAGGTTATTAATTGATACTTAAAGAAGCCACATACTATCACGAGGATGTAAGCTTATCATCTGGGCCACACAGTTAGGCGGATTTGCTAGGCATAGATTGCACTAAACAAAAGCGTTACAAGCTGAATGATCTAGCATAAGTCTCTCATGTCTTACCTAAGATACCTGCCAACCTAATGGTTCCTGCATGCATTTCACGCTCCCTTATTTTGTCTTTATTTTTTTAGTCTCCCATTGGTTGAATGCTCATCTGGATCTAAAAGCCTAAAGGGGCTGGAGAAGGGCAAAAATACAAGTTATAATTTTACCAGCGTTCAATGAACTTGCTTCATTATGAATCTCAACTCCAATAAAATCTGGGGTAGCATGCAAACGGACACTGCTAAGGTTTAGTTCATGCCGGACGCATACAAGTCGGCAGGTAAGCATACAAAATGACTTCTTTAAAAAAAAAATATCCTGTTAGTAAAGCCTAAAGTTCTAGAATGAATCCATCGCTTTAAATTCACTTAGAGCCTGGACTGGAGAGATGTGCTTCTTTTGGGATCCTCTCCTTACTCGGGTCTGATATTCTTCTGGTTTTTCTCTTTTTACTAGTGGCTTCTTCTCTGGAGCCTTCATCTTCCAAGATACAACGGGGGAGTTTACGGCTGCCGTGCCGTAGACCTTCTGGTACTTAGTCGATGCTACGTAGGAGGCCTTCACGGTCAGCACGACCGCATTCATCAGATTTTTGGCAGCCTGAATGAGGGAGGTGGCGCTGTCCAACTGAAAGAAAAAACACAAACCAATAAGTTTATTGATGGATTCATTTAGAGCTGTATCTCCAACCTTGAATGTTGTCAAGACTGGAAGAACATCCTCCGATGGTGTTGGAGGAAAGAGGTATTGGACATTTGGAATTACAACAACCAATCCTTTGGGGGGGTTGGCAACAGCTTAATACCAAGTATATGTGTGTATGTTTATAGATGGAGGGGGTCACAAGGAATATCAAGGGGACAAATGAATGTTAGCCTAAAGTTATTGAATGTTGATGTACTGGCCATCAATATCTAGTCTAGGAGACCCTCTTTATGGTCAGAAATGGATCAGTGGGAGTCCAATGAGGGAACTCTATTCCTTATTCATCTTACTTGAGCTGGAAAAAGAGAAAACTAGAACAACATAGAGTAGGCAACATATGAGCTAAAGATATGGATACAGCCAAGTACAGTAGACCAAGAAGAGTGCAAATATGAGACCTCTTAGCCATAATCGTCTCCTCTCCTGTTTAGTTACAGCTATCAAGGGGCACCAAAGTCTTCGCTGTGAATGTTGGTGGTCACAATGGTTGGATTTATGAGGCATCATAAATACTTTTAACGGAGAAAGAAGAGAAATGTAACGTTGTGTACTGTTCATATCTGTATTACTTGTTATATTCTAAGAAGATAATACTTGATAAGTGAACGCTGAGACATTGAGACACACAAAAAGATGCTACATACACTTTCACAGATTTCTGGGCAGCAGCAAAGGGTCAGAGCAGCAAGGGGCCATAAAACAACTTTAAGGACAACACTGCGTGTCCAAGTCAAGACAATTGGAGAACTCAGGACAAGCCATAATGGGAACGGTGGGATATCGATAAGGTGTAAGCAACTTAAGGGGTTGCTAAAATTTTGGTTCGTATTATTGTGTAAGGTCCTGGGTCAACCAAAGACTATCCCAACTCTGCTGGATCATCCCGATTCTAGTGGATCATCCCAACTCTGGTGGACCATCCCAAGTCTGGGGGACTATCCCAAGTCTGATGGATCATTCCAACTCTGGTGAACCATCCCGATTCTGTAAGGTCCTGGGTCAACCAAAGACCATCACAACTCTGGTGGACAATCCCAACTCTGGTGGATCATCCAAACTCTGCTGGATCATCCAACTCTGGGGGACCATCCCAACTCTGATGGATCATCCCAACTCCAGTGGACCATCCCGACTCTGTAAGGTCCTGGGTCAACCAAAGACCATCCCAACTCTGGTGGATCATCCCAACTCTGCTGGATCATCCCGACTCTGGTGGACCATCCCAACTTTGGTGGACCATCCCGACTCTGGTGGACCATCCCAACTCTGCTGGATCATCCCAAATTTGGTGGACCACCCCAACTCTGATGGATCATCCCAACTCTAGTGGACCATCTCGACTCTGTAAAGTCCTGGGTCAACCAAAGACTATCCCAACTCTGGTGGACCATCCCGACTTTGCTAGATCATCCCAACTCTGCTGGACCATCCCAACTCTGTTTACCATCTATCAATATCTCCTATAACTGAAGTTCACTATATCATTCTATGTAGTTCCATATAAGCAGAAGCACAATATTCAGTTGTGTGCTAACCTTAAGGCTACGGTTAATACACTTTAGCAATGATTTACGACAAAAGAGCCAAGAACAATATATTGCTGCACCTATGTACACAAAATAGAACATTTGGTTAAGAGCGATGCAGAAAATATGATGTCAGCCATTTTAAATGCTTGCTTTTATGTAGACGCATTAGTTGTAAAAGCCATAAAATGTAAGAAAAATAAGGCAGAAACAAAACATGCATCATTTAATTAATATCAAATATCCAAAGCATAAACCAGGAATAAAACAAGAGCGGCTCCGGCCAATGCAAGAAATATATATATATATTGACCATAAAAACGCAGCTTTTAGATCTATCAAGCCGAGGTACAGTCGGCAATTTATTACAAATAGATGTCATATTTCTGTGTGGTCCGCCGGCTTGTCTGAGCTCTCAGCCAACAGATTTGTGATGGTGCATTTAATATATCAGGAAACCACAGCAGTATACAAATAGTGAAATGTATTATATTGGCTGAAAACCTAAGCTAAATCGTCAAATTAATGCGATTTTCCCCAAGTCTTGGTTCAAAGGGATTAAACTAATAAAAATGCCATCACGAAAGGAATACAAAAGGGAATGAGAAAATATGCAATGCATTCTAATGTTAAAAGGGGTTGTCCAACCTCGTGAACTATTTTTTAATGGTGTAAACTAGCAAATGCTCATATTACCATTACCCTGCTGTTTCGGTGATGAGGCTTCCCTGGTCCCTGATCCAGCAATGATGTATCGAGAGGACAAGTGAGGACTGTAGCCAAGCAGCTTCTATGGCTAGTGATTGGATATAGCGGTCACATGTTGTATCCATGTTATGATTGGAGCAGAAAGAACAGAGACCAGCCGGGGATCAGAGAAGGTATGGCACCAAAGCAGCAATGGATCGGTCAAGGTAGTTTTACCCCTTTGTGGGTTGTTAAAAAAAAATCATTGAATTGAACAACCCGTAGAAGGAAAACTCCATCCAGAAACTATTGGTAGAGTCCCTGTAGATCATCAAGATTATTCTACTGAGATTTGGCCAAGGGTATCCGAAGTACTGAGCTGTAAAACTTAATAGAATCGGCCACTAATTCTATCCTGGACGGAATCTCCTACACAGGTCAGTATTATACGAAAGACTTGCTTAGTTTCCATTTTTGGAGTCCACTTGGGGACCCCCGAATGGAAAGCAAAACTGCATTAAAAAAAGCGTTTACCTTAGGAAACCCACGGACCCCATAGACTATAATGGCGTCTGTATGGTTTCCACTCGGTTTCCGCAGGTGGAGAGGGAAACGGAATCCCCGAATGCAGATGTGTACCCAGCCTTAGTTGCATTCAGCCCAGATTGATGGAGATTTATTTAGCAAAATTACACCCCTACCTTACACCATTGTACATAAAGAAGTATGCGCATACATACACCAACACCAATGTAGTTACTCTGCTGATCCATACTAACATATAACCCACCTAACATATATAGGTTGGTAGTGGGACCTGTCATTCCACCCCCCTCCAATCCACACATTGGAGATGTTCTGGCAGTGACTCAGCTGCAGAGAGTCTCCTCGTCAAGGAGGCTTAAGAAGTTGCTCCAGCAGCAGACTGTGGGCAGAGTTTGGCTGGTGAGCCGACAAAGAGGTCATATTTTTGGAGCTGTGTCCTGAATGATTCCACTGGCTTTTGGATTTCTGTTCTTCTAGGTGAGGTAACCTATTCTGTGTTTAGTTAGTGTCTAGCCGGGCAGGGATTTATTTTCGTATTGTTTCCTTTTGTTGCTGCACTAGCTTTTTGAATGAAAATAAACTCTACCTTTGTTTTGGACTAAAGAAACTGGACTTGTGTGTCTACCCCACCCCACCTAGCAACCCCAGACCCTGACAATATATATATATATATATATATATATATATATATATATATATATATATATATATATATATGAGACCAGTGTACTCTTTGAGCATTGTTAGTAATCACATGGTTATGAGACTGGTGTATTCTTTGAGCATTGTTAGCACTCAGATGTTTATGAGACCGGTGTACTCTTTGAGCATTGTTAGTAATCACATGGTTATGAGACCGGTGTATTCTTTGAGCACACCTCAACAGCCAAACAGAACATCTTTTGAGCCATTGAGGCTACAAGAAGACTACTATTATGGACTATTAGCTATTATATGCTACCTTTATATACTGTAGATAGGTTATACAAGAAAACAGAAACACATAGCTGCTTTTATCTACAAACATCTCCACACCTGTAGAGGGATCCCGCCTAGAGATGGGTGAACATCCCAAAATATACACTTATTTGGTCCAAGTGAAAGTGCTTATCATATACTCTACAGTCCCATTAAGTCCCAGAGTACAATAAGCAGAGGCCCAAGGGAGGTGTCAACAAAATAAAAAATACGAGTACTCCGCTGTCCCCCCTTCTCCTGGGCATCTGATCTTCAGTTAGTCTTCGCCTGCAGGATCTTTTTGCTTCCTCTGGTGTCTTCTTCAATGTCATATACTCACAGTATTAGTGTTTTGTTTTGTTTAATTTTGGTGGCACCCCCCGCAGCCTCGGCTTATGAAGAAACCCCAGATTGTAATAATGATTCAAGAATGTAGAACCCCACATTTTTGCAAAATTTGCAAAGAACTGGGCGCATGTTGAACTGGTTCACTCATGTCTAGTCATGTCTAGATGTGGTATTGCAACTCAAATTAATAGGGCTGATCTGTAATACCAGACACAACCTGTGGACAGGTGTGGCACTGTTTATGGGAGAGATCAGCTATATTAAACTAATTCATTACAACTTATTTAACACGTTACAATCCCTTTAAACATTCTGTATTTTGTGCCGTTTGCTTATCTACATTTCTATGTATTCTGATATGGGTTTTCTCTTGTCTGTATTGTATTTCATAAACCTGACTAATACATTAGGACATAAGGACACATCTGTACAAAGCAATAGATACAATAGGATCTATATACTACACAAGCTTTAACAGTTTTCTCCATAAGAGGTTAAAGGAATATGATAAATGCAGTGTCAATGAAGGGTACGGGAGCAAGAATATCAGGCACATGAAGGAGATGACAAAGGACACTCGACATTTCCATATTAAGTGGAGCAGTGACACAGATCTAGCTATGGTAATGTTATTTATATACTCGAGGATACATGCAATACTATTTCAAGTCCTATATTTCAGGCACAAATACATACTATGTAAAAAGCAATAAACAGTGATACAAAGAGGCAGAATCTACAAGAAAGTCTTAGCAGGAAATAAAGTGGCGGCCTAAACGGGCAAAAAAAAAGACTTTGCAAAGCTCTTAAATAAGGAGGTAAAACCCCTCCAGCAAATATCAGGGGTCTCTAATAGTCAGAGAGACGTAGTCATACTGAGGAGGGGAAAGTCATTCAATGTAGTGCAGGGTGGAAATGCTATGATGAAGAATACCATACAGTACATATATATATACAGTCCTATGAAAAAGTTTGGGCACCCCTATTAATCTTAATCATTTTTTGTTCTAAATACTTTGGTATTTGCAGCAGCCATTTCAGTTTGCTATATCTAATAACTGATGGACACAGTAATATTTCAGGATTGAAATGAGGTTTATTGTACTAACAGAAAATGTGCACTATGCATTAAACCAAAATTTGACCGGTGCAAAAGTATGGGCACCTCAACAGAAAAGTGACATTAATATTTAGTAGATCCTCCTTTTGCAAAGATAACAGCCTCTAGTCGCTTCCTGTAGCTTTTAATCAGTTCCTGGATCCTGGATAAAGGTATTTTGGACAAACAATTCAAGTTCAGTTAAGTTTGATGATCGCCGAGCATGGACAGCCCGCTTCAAATCATCCCACAGATGTTCAATGATATTCAGGTCTGGGGACTGGGATGGCCATTCCAGAACATTGTAATTGTTCCTCTGCATGAATGCCTGAGGATTTGGAGCGGTGTTTTGGATCATTGTGTTGCTGAAATATCCATCCCCGGCGTAACTTCAACTTCATCACTGATTCTTGAACATTATTCTCAAGAATCTGCTGATACTGAGTGGAATCCATGCGACTCTCAACTTTAACAAGATTCCCGGTGCCGGCATTGGCCACACAGCCCCAAAGCATGATGGAACCTCCACCAAATTTTACAGTGGGTAGCATGTGTTTTTCTTGGAATGCTGTTTCTTTTTGGACGCCATGCATAACGCCTTTTTTTATAACCAAACAACTCAATCTTTGTTTCCAAAATGAAGCTGCCTTCTCCAAATGTGCTTTTTCATACCTCAGGAAACTCTATTTGTGGCGTACGTGCAGAAACGGCTTCTTTCTCATCACTCTCCCATACAGCTTCTCCTTGTGCAAAGTGCGCTGTATTGTTGACCGATGCACAGTGACACCATCTGCAGCAAGATGATGCTGCAGCTCTTTGGAGGTGGTCTGTGGATTGTCCTTGACTGTTCTCACCATTCTTCTTCTCTGCCTTTCTGATATTTTTCTTGGCCTGCCACTTCTGGGCTTAACAAGAACTGTCCCTGTGGTCTTCCATTTCCTTACTATGTTCCTCACAGTGGAAACTGACAGGTTAAATCTCTGAGACAACGTTTTGTATCCTTCCCCTGAACAACTATGTTGAACAATCTTTGTTTTCAGATCATTTTAGAGTTGTTTTGAGTAGCCCATGATGCCACTCTTCAGAGGAGATTCAAATAGGAGATCAACTTGCAATTGGCCACCTTAAATACCTTTTCTTATGATTGGATACATCTGGCTATGAAGTTCAAAGCTCACTGAGGTTACAAAACCAATTTTGTGCTTCAGTAAGTCAGTAAAAAGTAGTTAGGGGAATTCAAATCAATAAAATGATAAGGGTGCCCATACTTTTGCACCGGTCAAATTTTGGTTTAATGCATATTGCACATTTTCTGTTAGTACAATAAACCTCATTTCAATCCTGAAATATTACTGTGTCCATCAGTTATTAGATATATCAAACTGAAATGGCTGTTGCAAACACCAAAATATTTAGAACAAAAAATGATTAAGATTAATAGGGGTGCCCAAATTTTTTCATAGGACTGTATATATATATACATATATATGCTGTACTCACTTTACAACATTATTTCATTACAACGGGGTGATTTTTTTTAACAGACTGGT
>NC_134265.1:347427133-347439633 GCF_031893055.1 Leptodactylus fuscus
GCCCAAACTTTTTCATAGGACTGTATCTTCTATTTATCAGCTATCTTTCTTTTGTTCTTTGTCTTATCTATCTATCAGCTTCCTTCCTCCCTTTCCTTCCTTCCTTCCTTCCTTCCTTCCTTCCTTCCTTCCTTCCTCCCTTCCTTCCTCCCTCCCTCCCTTCCTACCTTCCTCCCTTCCTACCTTCCTTCCTTCCTCCCTTCCTTCCTTCCTTCCTTCCTTCCTTCCTCCCTCCCTTCCTACCTTCCTTCCTCCCTCCCTTCCTTCCTTCCTTCCTCCCTTTCCTTCCTTCCTTCCTTCCTTCCTCCCTCCCTCCCTCCCTTCCTACCTTCCTCCCTTCCCTTCCTACCTTCCTCCCTCCCTCCCTTCCTTCCTTCCTTCCTCCCTCCCTCCCTTCCTCCCTTTCCTTCCTTCCTTCCTTCCTTCCTCCCTCCCTCCCTTCCTACCTTCCTCCCTCCCTCCCTTCCTACCTTCCTCCCTCCCTCCCTTCCTTCCTTCCTTCCTTCCTCCCTCCCTCCCTTCCTCCCTTTCCTTCCTTCCTTCCTTCCTTCCTTCCTCCCTCCCTCCCTTCCTACCTTCCTCCCTTCCTACCTTCCTTCCTTCCTCCCTTCCTTCCTTCCTTCCTTCCTTCCTTCCTCCCTCCCTTCCTACCTTCCTTCCTCCCTCCCTTCCTTCCTTCCTTCCTTCCTTCCTCCCTTTCCTTCCTTCCTTCCTTCCTTCCTCCCTCCCTCCCTTCCTACCTTCCTCCCTCCCTCCCTTCCTTCCTTCCTTCCTCCCTCCCTTCCTCCCTTTCCTTCCTTCCTTCCTTCCTTCCTCCCTCCCTCCCTCCCTTCCTACCTTCCTCCCTCCCTTCCTTCCTTCCTCCCTCCCTCCCTCCCTCCCTTCCTCCCTTTCCTTCCTTCCTTCCTTCCTCCCTCCCTCCCTTCCTACCTTCCTTCCTTCCTCCCTCCCTTCCTTCCTTCCTTCCTTCCTCCCTCCCTCCCTCCCTTCCTCCCTTTCCTTCCTTCCTCCCTCCCTTCCTTCCTTCCTTCCTTCCTTCCTCCCTTCCTTCCCTCTTGGTTATTAATAAGCATTCTCAGATTTCCAGCATTTATCCTGACACTGTGAGATAATCCTCCAGCCTAGAATATACATCTATATAGAACTGCTGCATCTCATCCTCTAGCTCGGTGCTTGACAGTTCCCATGGTTTCCAAACGTCTTCTAAAAATGCAGAGTTTTCCTCCTCCCCGGTATACAGGTATACATTATGTGACAGTCAGAGGGTGCGATGCAGATAGTAGTATCTGAGGTGTGATATGTGTGTCCTGTGGATGAGGCAACACTCCGGCCTCGGCGCCTGTTTCTTCGGAATAAGGTTTTCTGTTGAGATTCACCGATGGCTACTGATTCGAGCCTGAAGTCCAGGCCAAGCTCTTCCTAGAAGACATTGTCCAGAAAGTATAAATCCTAACCATAACTTACACATGGGGATGGAAGGAAGGTAAGATGGCCCAACGAGTGATCAAAAAGAGCAGGCCACCAGCAACGTTCCATGTAACCAATATGACCAACTGGTTGGTGAAGATTCCAAGAGTTGGTCCACCAACAGGTGACCTCTCATAGGCCATCGATATTCTGATCATGGAAAACCCCTTCAACCACAAGGAGACACCTAGTCCTGGGGTCATCTGAGTAACCTACCCCTAATAGTGGGATTGTTCTAGATGAAGCTGCCTTTATGGAGTCAGACACTAGAGATGAGCGAGTACTATTCGAAACCGCCGTTTCGAATAGCACGCACCCAAAGGAATGAATGGAAGTGGCCGGCGCGCAGACTTTGCCGGTCGTTTAACCCCCTGCGTTGCGGCTGCGTCCATTCATTCCTATGGGTGTGTGCTATTCGAAACGGCCGTTTCGAATAGTCCTCGCTCATCTCTATCAGACACGTGTCCATTCTTTAGATCCGGAAAGTATAAAATATCTTTCATGGAATTGTCATCAAGCATTCAATTCCGACGAAGACAAAGCATAACCTATGGGGAATGATATGTAAATGAGCGCTCCCAGAAGTCTCTGCTTCTTAATAGCACTTGGCTATTGGCATGTTGTCACGGGGGGATTACCCAGGACTCTCCCTGACCTATTTCATTGTTTCCATGAATAATCCTCCATGGCCAAATTGAAAATAAAAGTCAATGTAATTTAAATGTAAATCCATATTCTATATATTATTTATTTGACTTGGATATATTACTAGTTCTACAACTACCTGTTGGGTATTTTGGATACAGAAGAAGTTCTAGCGGCCACGGGGTGTGGTGGAACAACATGGATCCCATAGTATATCTCTGCGGGTCTCGTAGATGCGCCGCTTCTGCCAGATATACTGGGGATTGTGTATGTATTATACACCTTATATAATGATACAGCTTATTATACAGTAGCTTTATATTGCGCCAATAGGAGGTCACATTCTGCTGGAAACAATAATAATTGCATTCATGTTCCTTCTCCACGTACTGTATCTAAAAATATAACATGGAGAGAAGACATTTGCATTTCTTTTCACTTCGGTTTAGCATGGAAATAAAATGCTCTGTTTACAGCAATAAATGACTTGAAGTTTCACTTGCAAAGGGAATGTGTCATCAGAGTCCAGTATATCATCCCAGCCCTGCAGATAGATACATAACTCGGTGACGTGTCCCGCAGTCCCGGTTGGAGGGAGGTATGTCCCGATTTCAACTCAGATCTGCGTCCAGAGGACGCAGATCTGAGTTGAGCACATACGCTGCTGAAGCAAGGAGCTGACACAGTTCAGCTCCTTGCTTCGCCGCTGCACACCGCCTACTGGCTGTGTAGACATGATGTGATGATGAGAAGGAGGGGACATGAATCTGGGGCAGAGATGGAGGGGACATGAATCTGGGGGCAGAGATGGTGGGACATGAATCTGTGGGCAGAGATGGAGGGGACATGAATCTGGGGGCAGAGATGGGGGGACATGAATCTGTGGGCAGAGATGGAGGGGACATGAATCTGGGGGCCGAGATGGAGGGGACATGAATCTGGGGGCAGAGATGGGGGACATGAATCTGGGGGCAGATATGGGGGGGACAAGAAACTATAGGCAGAGATGGGGGGACAGGAAACTGAGGGCAGAGATGGGGGACAAGAATCTGGGGGCAGAGATGGGGGACATGAATCTGGGGGCAGAGATGGAGGGGACATGAAACTGGGGGCAGAGATGGAGGGGACATGAATCTGGGGGCAGAGATGGGGGACATGAATCTGGGGGCAGAGATGGAGGGGACATGAAACTGGGGGCAGAGATGGAGGGGACATGAATCTGGGGGCAGAGATGGAGGGGGGACATGAATCTGGGGGCAGAGATGGGGGGACATGAATCTGGGGGCAGAGATGGAGGGGACATGAAACTGGGGGCAGAAATGGAGAGGGACATAAAACTGGGGGCAGAGATGGAGGGGACATGAATCTGGGGGCAGAGATGGAGGGGACATGAAACTGGGGGCAGAAATGGAGAGGGACATAAAACTGGGGGCAGATGAAGGGTGCATATGAAACTGGGGGAGAGATAGAGGGGGGGCATATAATTTACGGGTGACTGTAGGAGGATTATACTGTGTGCGGGGCACATGAAAAATTAATGAGTGGGCAGAGTCACCACAAAAGTGGGCGGGGCTAAATGTACGTGCGCCGTACATTTTGTCCCTCTTTCACTTCTTCAAAAGTTGGGAGGTATGATGATAGGTTAGTGTCACCAGAACCAGCATATCACCCCAGCCCTGCAGATAGATACGTTACGGCCACCTGAATCACATGGTGCTTTTCCTTTGTAGTTTACTACCTTTATTGCTGAGATAGTTCCATTTTTGTCAAAATGCAAACAAACTCTTTGGAGCCATGTGGGTGTTGCTTCGTATCTCTATGGATCAATGCCAACTCCCTCATTGCCCCAAAGACCTCATTTACTTATTGACAAAAACATTGATTTGGGTGACCCTAACCTATCTACAGGACTGGGCTGACATACCGAATGGTGATAGACTCCCCTTAAATATTTCATTATATATCTGTATTATATTAATATGATATAAATATGTTGTATTTATAAATGTCTTTTATTTTTATTAGATTTAATATATATAATGTAATTGTTTATATACAGTCCTATGAAAAAGTTTGGGCACCCCTATTAATCTTAATCATTTTTAGTTCTAAATATGTTGGTGTTTGCAGCAGCCATTTCAGTTTGATATATCTAATAACTGATGGACACAGTAATATTTCAGGATTGAAATGAGGTTTATTGTACTAACAGAAAATGTGCAATATGCATTAAACCAAAATTTGACCGGTGCAAAAGTATGGGCACCTCAACAGAAAAGTGACATTAATATTTAGTAGATCCTCCTTTTGCAAAGATAACAGCTTCTAGTCGCTTCCTGTAGCTTTTAATCAGTTCCTGGATCCTGGATAAAGGTATTTTGGACAAACAATTCAAGTTCAGTTAAGTTAGATGGTCGCCGAGCATGGACAGCCCGCTTCAAATCATCCCACAGATGTTCAATGATATTCAGGTCTGGGGACTGGGATGGCCATTCCAGAACATTGTAATTGTTCCTCTGCATGAATGCCTGAGGATTTGGAGCGGTGTTTTGGATCATTGTCTTGCTGAAATATCCATCCCCGGCGTAACTTCAACTTCATCACTGATTCTTGAACATTATTCTCAAGAATCTGCTGATACTGAGTGGAATCCATGCGACCCTCAACTTTAACAAGATTCCCAGTGCCGGCATTGACCACACAGCCCCAAAGCATGATGGAACCTCCACCAAATTTTACAGTGGGTAGCAAGTGTTTTTCTTGGAATGCTGTTTTTTTTTGGACTCCATGCATAACGCCTTTTTGTATGACCAAATAACTCAATCTTTGTTTCATCAGTCCACAGGAACTTCTTCCAAAATGAAGCTGGCTTGTCCAAATGTGCTTTTGCATACCTCAGGCGACTCTGTTTGTGGCGTACGTGCAGAAACGGCTTCTTTCTCATCACTCTCACATACAGCTTCTCCTTGTGCAAAGTGCGCTGTATAGTTGACCGATGCACAGTGACACCATCTGCAGCAAGATGATGCTGCAGCTCTTTGGAGGTGGTCTGTGGATTGTCCTTGACTGTTCTCACCATTCTTCTTCTCTGCCTTTCTGATATTTTTCTTGGCCTGCCACTTCTGGGCTTAACAAGAACTGTCCCTGTGGTCTTCCATTTCCTTACTATGTTCCTCACAGTGGAAACTGACAGGTTAAATCTCTGAGATAACGTTTTGTATCCTTCCCCAGAACAACTATGTTGAACAATCTTTGATTTCAGATCATTTGAGAGCGGGCTGTCCATGCTCAGCGACCATCAAACTTAACTGAACTTGAATTGTTTTGTAAAGAGGAATGGTCCAAAATACCTTCATCCAGGATCCAGGAACTGATTAAAAACTACAGGAAGCGACTAGAGGCTGTTATCTTTGCAAAAGGAGGATCTACTAAATATTAATGTCACTTTTCTGTTGAGGTGCCCAGACTTTTGCACCGGTCATATTTTGGTTTAATGCATATTGCACATTTTATGTTAGTACAATAAACCTCATTTCAATCCTGAAATATTACTGTGTCCATCAGTTATTAGATATATCAAACTGAAATGGCTGTTGCAAATACCAAAATATTTAGAACTAAAAATGATTAAGATTAATAGGGGTGCCCAAACTTTTTCATAGGACTGTATATATTACATTTTTATAACATTAGCGTTATATAGAAATATTACATTTCTCAGACACATCTTAAAAAATATAGAATTTTTTAATTTTTTATTTGTACCTTCTTTTTTTTGATCAACCAGATACTATACTGGACTGGGGGACACTCCCTTTAGGACTAAGAACCCCCTCTATATTACTAGAGGACTACCCACTACTACAATGTGTATTTTTCCAAATAGGACATAGAAATAGGGAGCAGCTCTTTAATTACGGTATCCCTAGTTTGCGTTTCTTACGATATCTTAGCTCCTCCTACCGCTCCACCCCCGAGGATTCACGTTTTAGTTTTATATGGGAATTTAATTCAAGTACATACGTTTTCGGAGAAGGAAAGTGAAAAAAATGGATTTAAGCCTATTAATAGCCTTTAGTTACTCCTTCATGTTCCAGGCGTGGCGGTGACAACTACTCTACTCTCACTTGCTGACATCTTAGCAGGTTCAAGAAATAAAAAAAAAAATGAATATGTCATCTTAGCCTTGACTTCTCTTCTCCCACAATCCCGGCCCAAAAACATTTTAAACGAAGAAATTAAAAATTCTATTCGTTATGATTTTTGATGGACTTCCCCTTTAAGACAATAATCTTTCTATTGTCTAGATAACTGAAGACATCTTCACTATCGCTGGTTACGTCTATATTGCTGAGAACAGCGAGACCTTCGTGTGAACAATACTGTCAAAGTTTTCTTCATATTCTAGAGAATTTCTTGTTGACAACTTATCCTTTGTTCTGTCACCTTGAGCAACTATAAGATCCATTTTCTGAAGTTCTCTACGTATACTGTAGATGTAGCAGTGCTGAGACGGTCGAGTGATTCTGTTCACTCAGAGGAGGCTATCCTGATAGTGGATAGATTCAGTACAGCACTTGTAGCAAGAAATAGGTACAGCAGAGCTGAGAGTGTCATGTGACGCACGGAAACTAAAGCTGCAACGTTTGGTACAAAAAGGAACCGCAAATGGCTCATTCAGCTCTGCTGCATCTGTACCAGCAAGTAATAGACATAACATACTGGAGATATAAGTCACATTGAAGTAAGTGAAACAGAAAAGATCCCGGTAAATGAACGATTCAGCACTGATACATCTATACAGTCCTATGAAAAAGTTTGGGCACCCCTATTAATCTTAATCATTTTTAGTTCTAAATATTTTGGTGTTTGCAGCAGCCATTTCAGTTTGATATATCTAATAACTGATGGACACAGTAATATTTCAGGATTGAAATGAGGTTTATTGTACTAACATAAAATGTGCAATATGCATTAAACCAAAATTTGACTGGTGCAAAAGTATGGGCACCCTTATCATTTTATTGATTTGAATACTCCTAACTACTTTTTACTGACTTACTGAAGCACAAAATTGGTTTTGTAACCTCACTGAGCTTTGAACTTCATAGCCAGATGTATCCAATCATGAGAAAAGGTATTTAAGGTGGCCAATTGCAAGTTGTTCTCCTATTTGAATCTCCTCTGAAGAGTGGCATCATGGGCTACTCAAAACAACTCTCAAATGATCTGAAAACAAAGATTGTCCAACATAGTTGTTCAGGGGAAGGATACAAAAAGTTGTCTCAGAGATTTAACTTGTCAGTTTCCACTGTGAGGAACATAGTAAGGAAATGGAAGACCACAGGGACAGTTCTTGTTAAGCCCAGAAGTGGCAGGCCAAGAAAAATATCAGAAAGGCAGAGAAGAAGAATGGTGAGAACAGTCAAGGACAATCCACAGACCACCTCCAAAGAGCTGCAGCATCATCTTGCTGCAGATGGTGTCACTGTGCATCGGTCAACAATACAGCGCACTTTGCACAAGGAGAAGCTGTATGGGAGAGTGATGAGAAAGAAGCCGTTTCTGCACATACGCCACAAATAGAGTCGCCTGAGGTATGAAAAAGCACATTTGGACAAGGCAGCTTCATTTTGGAAGAAGTTCCTGTGGACTGATGAAACAAAGATTGAGTTGTTTGGTCATACAAAAAGACGTTGTGCATGGCGTCCAAAAAAAACAGCATTACAAGAAAAACACATGCTACCCACTGTAAAATTTGGTGGAGGTTAAATCATGCTTTGGGGCTGTGTGGCCAATGCCGGCATCGGGAATCTTGTTAAAGTTGAGAGTCGCATGGATTCCACTCAGTATCAGCAGATTCTTCAGAATAATGTTCAAGAATCAGTGACGAAGTTGAAGTTACGCCGGGGATGGATATTTCAGCAAGACAATGATCCAAAACACCGCTCCAAATCCTCAGGCATTCATGCAGAGGAACAATTACAATGTTCTGGAATGGCCATCCCAGTCCCCAGACCTGAATATCATTGAACATCTGTGGGATGATCTGAAGCGGGCTGTCCATGCTCGGCGACCATCTAACTTAACTGAACTTGAATTGTTTGTCCAAAATACCTTTATCCAGGATCCAGGAACTGATTAAAAGCTACAGGAAGCGACTAGAGGCTGTTATCTTTGCAAAAGGAGGATCTACTAAATATTAATGTCACTTTTCTGTTGAGGTGCCCATACTTTTGCAGCAGTCAAATTTTGATTTAATGCATATTGCACATTTTCTGTTAGTACAATAAACCTCATTTCAATCCTGAAATATTACTGTGTCCATAAGTTATTAGATATATCAAACTGAAATGGCTGCTGCAAACACCAAAATATTTAGAACAAAAAATGATTAAGATTAGAGATGAGCGAACAGTGTTCTATCGAACACATGTTCGATCGGATATCAGGGTGTTCGCCATGTTCGAATCGAATCGAACACCGCGTGGTAAAGTGCGCCAAAATTCGATTCCCCTCCCACCTTCCCTGGCGCCTTTTTTGCACCAATAACAGCGCAGGGGAGGTGGGACAGGAACTACGACACTGGGGGCATTGAAAAAAATTGGAAAAAGTCATTGGCTGCCGAAATCAGGTGACCTCCATTTTAGACGAATAGTGGATTTCAAATCCGGGTCATATGAGAATGTGAACTTTGTGACTATGAGACAGGGATAGCTGTACAGGCAGGGATAGCTAGGGATAACCTTTATTTAGGGGGGAATGTTATTAAAAATAACTTTTTGGGGCTCTATCGGGTGTGTAATTGTGATTTTTGTGAGATAAACTTTTTCCCATAGGGATGCATTGGCCAGCGCTGATTGGCCGAATTCCGTACTCTGGCCAATCAGTGCTGGCCAATGCATTCTATTAGCTTGATGAAGCAGAGTGTGCACAAGGGTTCAAGCGCACCCTCGGCTCTGATGTAGCAGAGCCGAGGCTGCACAAGGGTTCAAGCGCACCCTCGGCTCTGATGTAGGAGAGCCGAGGGTGCACTTGAACCCTTGTGCACACTCTGCTTCATCAAGCTAATAGAATGCATTGGCCAGCGCTGATTGGCCAGAGTACGGAATTCGGCCAATCAGCGCTGGCTCTGCTGGAGGAGGCGGAGTCTAAGATCGCTCCACACCAGTCTCCATTCAGGTCCGACCTTAGACTCCGCCTCCTCCAGCAGAGCCAGCGCTGATTGGCCGAATTCCGTACTCTGGCCAATCAGCACTGGCTAATGCATTGTATTGGCGTGATGAAGCAGTGCTGAATGTGTGTGCTTAGCACACACATTCAGCTCTACTTCATCGGGCTAATAGAATGCATTGGCCAATCAGCGCTGGCCAATGCATTCTATTAGCGTGAACTGAGTTTGCACAGGGGTTCTAGTGCACCCTCGGCTCTGCTACATCAGATTGCTACATCTGATGTAGCAGTGCCGAGTGTGCATCAGATGTGTAGTTGAGCAAAATTGACTCAGCACTGCTAAGTCTCTGCATTCGCATAGGAATGCATTGGCCAGCCTTCGGCCAATCAGCGCTGGCTCTGCCGGAGGAGGCGGAGTCTAAGGTCGGACCTGAATGGAGACTGGTGTGGAGCGATCTTAGACTCCGCCTCCTCCAGCAGAGCCAGCGCTGATTGGTCGAGTTCCGTACTCTGGCCAATCAGCACTGGCCAATGCATTTCTATGGGGAAAAGTTAGCTTGCGAAAATCGCAAACTGACAGGGATTTCCATGAAATAAAGTGACTTTTATGCCCCCAGACATGCTTCCCCTGCTGTCCCAGTGTCATTCCAGGGTGTTGGCATCATTTCCTGGGGTGTCATAGTGGACTTGGTGACCCTCCAGACACGAATTTGGGTTTCCCCCTTAACGAGTTTATGTTCCCCATAGACTATAATGGGGTTCGAAACCCATTCGAACACTCGAACAGTGAGCGGCTGTTCGAATCGAATTTCGAACCTCGAACATTTTAGTGTTCGCTCATCTCTAATTAAGATTAATAGGGGTGCCCAAACTTTTTCATAGGACTGTATATACAGTATATAGTCTTTGATAGCTTCGAGAAACAGGTGAAGCAGAGATGTGTTTTTCATGTAATGCAAATCAAATAGTGGCATCAGGTACAAAAATAATCTGTTTAATGGCCAATTCAGCTCTGCTACATCTACACAAAACAGACACAGCAGAGCTCAGATTGCCGTATACCTTATACTGAAGTATCTTAGTGGGTTACCATAGTGAATGAAGTAAGTTGTCTACTGACATATTCACCTCTGCTACATCTATTCATGTCCTATCACAGTCACTAAGGTATCTGGTGCGCAAAAGAAGAACAACGTTGCCAAATTTAGCTCCCCTGTAAAAGAAGAAGTAGACACAGCAGAGCTGAATGTGCCATATGCTCTTTATTGACTCAGCTCTGCTACTTTATTCTATTCTTCACTTCAGCAGTAACAAACTGACATCGCAAAGCTGAGATATCTCTCATGTAGGGTTGAGCGATCGTGTTCGGAAAAGATCGGATTCTGAACAGCGATCGAGAAAATTTCACGATCACGATCGGAATTCCGAATACGATCTTTTTAGGTGGGATCGAGATCGGTGATTATTTCCCACAATGCTTTGCTACTGGCCAAGCATTGTGGGAAAAGCTAACAATGTTAGCCTTCACACTGAGTATACGCTGCGTTCATTCTGAGCGGAGTGTATACTCAGTGTGAAGGCTCTGCTGCGGTTCCATAGGCGCACAGAGGGTCATTCATTCCATTCAGCTGCATCATTTATTCTAATGGGAGACTAGTTAACATCTCTAGTAGCTACTTACCTGCAGAGATGGCTGGTCCGGTGCCCGGTGTTCTCGTTCTTCTTCGCCTCGCAGGTTAGTGTTAAAGAGCTAGGAAGAAGGCGGAGCTTGTGGCTTAGGAGGGTGTGGGCAGGTACAGGGCGGGGAGACATGGCGTCTCCCCTCCCAGTACCCGCCCACACTCTCCTAACCCGGGAGGCGGGGGCAGGGAGGCGAAGAAGAACGAGAACACCAGGCACCAGACCAGCCATCTCTGCAGGTAAGTGGACACCAGGGGGGACTAAGTAGCCAGAGGGTTAAAAAAAAATCCTCTGGCTACTTAGTAATTAAAAAAAATCACTACACAGCGTGGATTCTAACAATTAAAGTGTTCAATTGTTAGATTCCATGCTGTATAGTGAATAGGATTGTTTTTAAAATCCGATCTCCAATTAGTAAAAAAAATCCCATTGACTTGCATTGGGATCGGAATTGGGATCGAGATCAGGTTCAAATGAAAAATGATCGGAAATCGGATTTCAAGATTGATCCTGAAAAGTCAAGATCGGCTCAACCCTAGTCTCATGATGTCTCATGAAACAAAGTTAGCCCTGCTACATCTGTGCAAAGATGCGCTGAGATATGATAGGCCTCACATTACCCTGGTAAGTTATCATAGTGGAGCTGAGATTGTCAAGTGATATGTCTCAAGTTATCATGGTGTTCAATAAAGGACAGATTCAGCTCTGCTATATCTGATGAAAATTACCAGCAGGGGAAAGACGTAGTAGAGTTGAAATTGTCATGTGATACAACTCAAACTATAGTATTAAGGTGTACACTAGAAACCTTAAAGGCAACCTGTCACATAGAAAATGCAGTCCTATCTGCGGGCACCATGTTATAGAGCAGAAGGAGCTGAGCAGATTGATATATAGGTTTGTGGGTAAAGATTCAGTATAACCTGTCATTTATCCGGAGATATCTCTGCTCTCTATGCTGAGTAGACCAGTGGGCGGAGCGATCTGTATGCAGAGTCATAGAGGGGAGGAGTCCAGACACTTATAGCTCCGCCCACTGGTCTACTCAACATGGAAAGAGCAGAGAGATCACTGGATAAATGACAGGTTATACTGAATCTTTACCTACAAACCTATATATCAATCTGCTCAGCTCCTTCTGCTCTATAAGATGGCATCTATAGATAGGACTGCACTGTCCATGTGACAAATGCCCTTTAAAGAACAATGTGACTGGTAGCCATGTAGAGATATAGCAGTGCTACAACTGCCAGTACTTAGAGCACCACAAGTAACAGCACATCCGGATAAAATCCAATCCCATATTGGCAAGAATCCTAAAGATGTCCTAATGCCGTGTATATATATATATATATATATATATATATATATATATATATATATATATATATATAAATATATAGACACATGACTGCGGTTCTATTTATGGCTAATGACAAAATGAGCTCTGCTGCTTCTGACACATTGCTTTGTGCTATCACCGCACAGTTTAGAGAGCGATATGTGCTGGTAAAACACGTGTCAGATATATATCG